>NC_056737.1:1011530282-1011575282 GCF_019279795.1 Protopterus annectens
GTTCTATTGACTGAAGCGCTTCTCATATAAAAAAATCAACTAACCAATGTATACCCAGTTCTTATAGAATGACCGTATAAAGGTCCTTGACATCAATGGTTACTAGGAGGTCATTTGAGTGAAATTAAAGTTTATTTATAATCTGCAGGAATTCTCATGAATCCCTGCATATCTGATTTTCTCCCAAAATACATTTTTAACTTCTAAATCTAGGTATTTAGCACAACCTGAAGTTTCAGAATTTCTCCCATCCACAACTGGATGCATGAGAGGGTTCTTAATACATTTATGTAATTTTGGGGCAATAGTCAGTATTCCAGGGGAAAGCATGTTAGGATAATTAAACCTATCCAGCATAATGCTACCTTCAATAAGCATGTCTCTTAATTGACCATATATTTTGTTAATGGCCATATTCATTTCATTAAGAGACACTTCCTCATATGCTTCTGTTTGTAAAATTTCCAACATTCTGTTATATAGTCATAAAGGTCCATCACTGCCAAACCTCCGCCCTTGTCCGGTTTCATGATTTTTATCATTTGAGTTCTTAAAAATTCAATTAATTCTTTTTCCTCAGCTGTCATATTTTCCCATATATTGATGTTATAAACATTTCTCATATATCTCACATCCATTTCACACATTTTTTTTCCAAATAAAATCAAAACAGGGTGTAATGGGGAGGTTAAACGGGCTAGGGACCCAATAATCTCTTGTTGTTCTTCACCCATGCAACACAATTTAAGGTTTACCTTCTTTAAAAACAGTTTAATATCCACTAATACATCAGTAATCTGCATTCGGTTTGTTGGAACAAAAGTAAGCCACTTAGACAAAATGTTAACAATTTCTGTGTTGAAGTCTGTTCTTGAATAATTATAAATTTTAAAGTCCCTTTCAGAGTTACAAGCCACAGTTACAGGAAAAATGTAACTCGTAGAACATTGGCATATATTCAAAAAACTAATTTCCTTGTCCTCACCACTTGTAGCCCGAGTTCCATCTGCCCTACAGGCCTTAATTCCATCCCGGATGTCTCCTCTGGGGTTGTTTGTTCATAGGGGGATGAGGCCATTTCATTATATTGCGTTGGAACCCCCGGTGCACCACTTGACAATCCTGTTGCATGGATTGGCCAGCTTGCCCTTCTTGATTCTGCCCAGATCTTCTATGTGGCAGATATTCTTGGTTTTTACCATCCATAGTCACTGCTTTGAAAACCAGGTCGAAAATCATTCTCAGTGCGTTTGTTAGTCACTGAAGAAAACTGCTGAAAATTAGATTGAACTGCATACTGCCCCTCCCTTTTCCCCTTCTATTCACCCAAACTTGGGAATGAGAAGGTACAGGATAGGCTCTGACTTTGGCATAGTCTTTGCTGTCCCTATCTAACTTCTGAATTGTATTTAAGCGCATTTTATTCAATTGTTGTTCAATATTGCTAAAGATGCGCATATGTTCCATTTTCACTTTTTTAATAATCCAAGTCCTTCTTTAAGTCCATATCAAGCAAGTTGAGGTCATGAGCTAATGTTTTAATCGTATCATTATTGTTGTTAATTAGGATTCCCAAAAATTCACATCTAAACCTGTTACAAAACCCAAGAAGCTCACAATGTAAAGGAGAATTTAGTTCTAGTCCTGTAGGATATCAGCGGACACGCAATCCTTTTGGGATCTGCTTTTTCCTAATACATTCCATTAAATAATTGTTCTCAGATTGTAATTTTTTATATTTCATCATTTTCTAATCTAGAATGTCCAGTTTCTCATAAATAGTGTCAGTCGGGGATTGTTCAACTATCCCTAATTCAAATCCATTATTCAAGCAGCCATTAAAGTTGGGTAAATTACATTGGTGCACATAATTATTCACTGGTTGGGTAATCGAAACATTCTGTGTGGAGGTAGGTGGTTGCTCGGCTATTTTCCTATTATTAATATTATCTGCTGAATGCAAATTACCTCTGTTAGTAAACATGTTACCCTGCGAAGCTGGAAGTAACTTGGTAGACATACGGTAATTTAATTCCTCCTGTTTTCTAACATTGTTGGCCAACGCTTCCACCCTTCCAATTCACTGCTGGATGAGAACAGTGAGTTTACGAAGTAAAAATAAATAAGCGCTTTCATCCTATTCATAATATTGTTGTTGATGAATGATTTTTTTAATTGAGTTTGTCATTATGTGAAGGGTGACATATATATGAACCCAACGCTTTAAATTAATTATTGTTTGCCTAACTGATTTTAACTTAATTATATTTCATTGAACAATGACATTGATTTGTTAGCCAGTTTTATGAGGCTGTTATTTAAATGAATGATGGACTTACTGGAGTATCTGATGAAGTCCTGGGTTATTACGATTGTAGGACAAAAGCGCGTATCTATTTTTACTTGTACTGGCATTAAAATTAGTTTCCTGGTTATACACTGGTCAGTTGCCGTTTGGTAATTTTTTTTGTTTCTTTTCTAGTTTGTTTTTGTTTTTATTGTGTATAACATACAAATGTAGAATAGCTGCAGCAGACTCTAGCATTATCTCAGTTAAAAATTCCCAAGTCTCTACTCCAATGCTTCAGATTACTGAAGGAAAACCAGAATTTAGTTATATGGATACATTATACAGTTGTGGTTTAGGTCCACCATGTGAGATTGGCTAATTCTGATGCATTCCAGCTGCTTAGGATATAATTAACATGATTTAAAGGCCCTACTACTTTGAGTGATGCGGCACTAAGGGGAGCGTCCTGTAGCATAGTGCAGCATAGCTTAGTATACAAAAGTAAATATTAGTAATTGAACGTATCTGGTATTAATTGACAGCTTCCTGTGTCAGCACTGTGCCTTGGGGGGTCAGTTCATGCAAACACACTAAGCTAAATGGCGCACTGCGCAAATACACACACTGAGCACAAAATCTCCTATAAGTAACATGATACACCCCCCCCCATGTCATCCACATCCACTGGGAATATCAACACCATGTAGGAGCCTACACAAAAGGGATCTGTGGACATGGTTACTCCTTTTAGTGATTCAAGAACTTCACCTCATTTGCATACATATTCATGCTGACAGCCTGGAAACTACATGGTTCATACTCATGTGAGCTGAGCAACAGCACGAATGAACCATAGTACAAACCTGATGCAAGGGCATACAGTGCATTTCAGTAAAATACATTGATTAATTGCTTTGTTTCAATTTTTTTAATTAAGCATGTTTGCACAATGCAGTGCATAGTGCAAACAAGCAGAGATTAATAAAAAAATTATGCATTATAAATATTCCCTTGCGTTTTCAGACATCCACAATGCATTTTTACACATCAATGTATGTTATTTAACCACTTCAGGGGAGTTATATCCATATTTGTGGACTTTTACATCCCATTCCATAACTAAGACTATATTTACACCCCAGACAGGTTTAGACTCTCCTTGCTGCTTGCTTCCTCCCTCTACCACTAAGTAGCAGCATCAACCTAACTAAACCCTACTTGTACACTTTATTTCCTGATAAGTTAACTTTCTACTAAAGACACTGTTGAATTCATCCATCTGCAACTGTATATATCCTTTCCCTTTATGCTAAACCTCCCTCAGTAAAGGTCACCCTGTACTACCTCTCCTTAAACTTCAGAACAAACACTCTTTCTACAGCCATATATATGCTCTTTACTGATACTTTTTCCTGCAGTACTCACCTCTTCTGCTCAATCCCGCTCTGTTCGCCCTTTGGGCTCACTCCGCTCCCCTACCCTGCCCCCAATTCCCACCCACCCCAGCACTCCAACCATTATTCCTCCTTAACCCCTCCCCAACCTATTCACCCAATAGCTGCTCCCCCCACCAATTCCTTCCCTTCTACTTCCCTTTCACATGTTTCCATCTGTACACCACCCTTATAATTACAATCCTCTCTTCTTTTTTTTTCATTCCCATATTACTCCCACACTAAGATCCCATTAAAACCTTCAGTACTTTCTAATACCTCCCTTCCCATTCAACCTTCTCCTTTCCTTACTCCTACTTCTTTCTTTCTCCCTTTTACCCAATATGCTCTTATCAAGGCATCATACTCTCCTAGTACCCTGCCTTCTCTCCCTTATCCTAATTCCTCTTTATTTTGCTAGCTCATACAACTATAATACTTGCCCAAAATTACCCACTAAAACAACCAAAATACAGACACACCCACACATTCAGCCCTACTCCCATTTTCACTCCGTCTCCTCATCTCTCATCCAACCTAATACTCTTCACTTATTCCACCCTAAAATTCTCTCCTTTAAAGTTAAGACATTGTCACCCACTCTAACCTTAAAACCATCAATTCTCATACCTAGTAAACCCAAATGGCTAAAAGATAATACCTTTAATAACTTAGTCCAAGCTGGTGATATTCTTCTTAACCCTGGTCCTACCCCCTCCTTCACCAACACCCACCTTCTATCATCCACCTCCTACCACAACACCCTAAAACTTTTTACTTTAAATGCACAAAGTCTCAACAACAAAATTCACCAATTTCAAGCTTGGTTAAACCATAACCAACCAAATATCTTAGCCATCTCTGAAACATGGCTTAAACCCTCCATTTCTGACTCTGACAGCCTACCCCCAGGATTCCATGCTCTTAGAAGTGACCATCTTAACAAAAAAGGTGGCAGCTGTGCCCTAGTCTTCTATAACCTCCTCACCATAATTCCCCTCCAAATTCTAATTCCCCAATTCCAGAATACAGAACTGCTGGACTACTAAAATTAAATAAACACAACAATATCTGTATTATTGCCCAATATATCACACCTTGTAATAACATCTCTACACTCGAAGAAATTCTCTTATGGGCTTCTAGAATTCACTATGAAACTTACATTCCAGGAGATGTAAATATAGATAGGAAAAAAATCAATTGCCACTCTCCCTCCCTAACAATTAACCTCTACAACTTCTCTCAGTTAATCCTCCCCATCACCTGACCAAACAAAACAAATCCACCTGGATCCACCTTAGACTGGATCCTAGTCTCAAATCCAACTAAAATAACTAACTCTGGCACTATTCCTGATAACATTAGCGACCACCTTCCAGCCTTCATACATCGCTCTACCAGCTCTACCCCACATCAGCATCAATATAGCCACACTCACAACCTCACTAACTTCAACCCCACTACTTTCTCAAACATTTTCAAACAGATGAACTGGCAAATTCTAAACACCCTTCCACTTGACAGAGCTATAGAATATTTCAATTCTGTCTTCTTAGCTACCCTAAACTCCATTGCCTCTCCAAGACACAAAAAGATAAAAGCCAAAACTGTTCCTTGGTTATCCAAAGAAACAAAAAAAAAAATCATACACCAAAGAGACAAAATAAGGAAACTTTACCAAAATAATTAGCTGCCCACTACACTTTTCCAATATCAATGGCTACGTAACCTTGCAAAAAAACTAATCACCAAGGACAAAAAGTCCTACTACATCAAACTCCAGTCCACAAATAATAATAATAAAAATCCCAAACTTTTCTGGAATTCAATAAATTCTCTTCTCAATCCATGCTCCAAGAATAAACCCTGTCCTGACCCAAGTAAATCTGACCTCGAACTAAGCTCCGAATATAACTAATTTTTCAAAGAAACCATTTCAAACCTCACCAAGACATTTCCTAACAATAACCCAACTTCCTTATACTCACCACTTTCCAACTCACCAAGCAACCCTCCCTCTCTGTTTAAGCTCAAACCCATCTCCACTAACTTCATACAAAAACTTTTGTCCAAATGTAAACCTTGCTGTAATGCTCCTGACAATATCCCTTCCTCATTCCTGAAATGTGCTGCTGAAAGTTTTGCTCTTCCAATCAGCATCATTATTAACAGATCCATAAAGGAATCACATGTCCCTAAACTCTGGCGCTCAGCCTAATATTCTTCCACTTCACAAAGGAGGCAAAAACACCACCATCTCAAACTTTTGCCCAGTCGCTCTGCTCTCACCAATCTTCAGAATCCTAGAAAAATACATCCACCTCCAACTCATGACTTTTCTGACTCTAAACAACCTTCTCACTCCCACCCAACATGGCTTCCGCCCAGGCCATAGCACTATCACCGCTCTACTCTCTTTCCTTGAAACTGTCAACCAAGGCCATGATTCAGGACATTTAGTTTCTACCATTTTACTTGATCTGTCCAAAACTTTCGATACTGTATTCCACAAGCACCTTCTCTTGCAACTCTCCACCCTCCATCTCTCATCCAACACTATATCCTGGTTCTCCAGTTATCTATCCAATAGATCACAGGCAGTCAAATGGAAGAACTCCATCTCTTCCTTCCTACCCACCCCAACTGGTGTACCCCCAGAGATCTATTCTCAGCCCCATGCTTTTTAATATCTTCATCAATAACTTTCACTCTGCTATTCCTGACACCAAAATCATTTAATACACAGACAATTCTACCTTAGTCGGCTCTGCCTCAAACCTCTCTGAACTTCTAAACAAGACCCATATTGCATTTTCAACAACCGAAAACTGGATGTGCCAAAACCACCACTCTCTAAATGCTAATAAATATCAAAGATTCTACTATTCCCTACTACAAAGTCCTTCTCCTATGATAGAAAACAACTTCAAACTCTATAGCTATACAAATTCTCCTATTGAAGTAGTTCCCTCCGCTAAACTACTTGGTATTACCATTGATGAACATCTCAAATTTGACATACATATTCAACAAAATATCAAGAAAACTCACCAAAAGCTAGGCATGCTGTATAGGAGCAATCACTTTTTCTCCAACTCTACTAGGCATACTCTGGCCACAACTTATCTTCTCCCTTCCTTATTATATGGTGCCCCTCTCCTAACCAATCTGTCCTCCACTATCACCTCCAAACTAGAAACCTACTATAGCAAAATCTCTAAATTAGGCACTAACTCCAAAAACTATACCCATCACTGCCTCACCCTACAATCCCTGAATTGTCTCAAACTCCCTAACTACCTAGACTACCTCCAACTCACCTCTGCTCACAGAATCATATTTCACCCAACAAAATGTCCTGCCCTAACTAATCTCCTTCCCCCCTTCATACCCAAAAGAACACTAAGATCTGAACCTCAGAACCTAATAGCTATCAATAAACCTAAACACACTGCTGGCCAACTTCTTCTCTCTTACTCACCTGGCGAAAAATGGAATTCCCTTCCATCTACTCTAAGATCTATGCCAAACTCTGAAAACTTTAAAAACCTGCTTTTCAAATACCTGTCCTCTAAGCGGAAATGTACCTGCATTAACCCTACCTAATCCTAGTTAAACCTTCTGCTCCCAGTGTGTCCTTTCTCTTTCTCCTGGGCTCTCTATGCTTTTGGTAACACCTATAGCTACTCTGACTCAACTCAACCTTGTAAATAGTGTAAATAGCACCCATGTTTAATTGTGCTTAAGCAGAGTGTATTCTCTATGTCTTTTATCTGTCGTCTCTCTCTCTACTCATGTTCACACATATATTGTTGTCAAACTCCGCACATTAGAGTGCTCCTTAAATGAAATTGTAAAACCCTGAACTCTGTTAAATACCATGACTCCAAATGTGTTAATTCTTACTGTTGTATAATGTATCTGTGATACCTATGTACCACTTGTGTTGTAAATGTATTATGCAACTTGGAGCTTTTCTCCCCGGGCCTCCACTGAAAATGGGTCATTTCAGCCCAGTGGACTTCCCCCGGTAATCAAACTGGAAATAAATAAATACATTTTACATTCCATTCCTTCCATGTAGACTCCTGTACATGGAAAATTTACGCATACACTACAAACACAAAGTCTACACTGATGCCTTTTGGCTTGTTGGATCGCTCCACCAGGCTAATTCACATAGAATTCACCTGCTTAAGTCGACATTTGCATTACATGGAATATTTCCTATTTGCACGTATTTGCACATTGCTAAGCGAGGCTTACTGAATCTAAAACTCTTTGCGCTCATGTATGCCTCACGCTGCAATGCATTCATGAAAAAAATTGTGTAGAGTTTACTGAATTCCTCCTTCTGTCTATTATACTACTTTGGCATAAGGGACAAAGCAATTCTTTTAAAATTATTCAAGCTTGTAATTGTGTTTAAGGCACAAAAATGATGTTCATAACTAAACTAAAATGCAATTTTTTACTTTTAATGAATTAATGTCTTGTTAAGATATGAGTCACATGACTTTTTTGAACCATCCTTAAACACATTCCCTCCTGTGTTGAATTTAACCCAACTACCTTTATCTCTGAGCTTTGTATAAATGGTTGTACTAGTTCTGTATTTTCAGAATGTTTGTTGATAATCATACTTTATGTATAAATTATTTTTTGCTCTCTGTTCTTTGTATAACTTTGGAGATTAAAAAGGGCCTCCAGCCCACTTCTCATAAACAAATGAAAAATAAATAAATAAAAAAAATCTGTGATATAACTTCTTCTACAGTTATAGAACTATGGACAGTTAAAGAATAAATATTTTCTGTTTGATATATATACATTGTACACTGACTAACCAATAATCATTTTGCTGACATCTTTAGAATAACAGTGGATTCACTGGGAAAGAAAGAGCAAGGGAATAAGGACTATCTCAGTCTCTATCTATATAAAATAGAAGGGCATTTTGGGGTAGGTTTTGTCCCCACAACCTCCTCATCACACACACACACACACACACACACACACACACACACACACACACACACACACACACACACACACACACTTTATAATATAGTATTATAATTATTAATTCCTCCAAAATGAAGCAAGTGAAATCACTCTCATAAATTTGCTGCCAACAACTTAGCTGTTGCCGAATTATTTTTGTTTGAGTTAATGTCAATAAATAGAATAATAACTTTTCATTTATTATGGCAGAAAAACAAGAGGCATTAAGGATGCAGAACAAAAGACTTAACTTAGACACTGTAATAGCATATTCCAATGTAAACATTTCTACACTACTAGAAGCAGATTGTGCCTCTTCAGATAGGGTGATTCAGGGATTTTTACAACCAAGGGGGTACTGTGCCATGTTAAGCTAGAAGTTAGTTTTTGAAATACAAAGACCCATGAGTGTGACACACTGGACTTTGGTTGTAGGGCATGTTAAAATTCTTCTAGAGTAACAGGCAAGGAACTGGATTATCTGTAAACTGATACTGGGTTTGAAAGGAAGCTCTTTTCATATTGGCAAGGAATGAGAATATTAAATGAATCCTATTATTTTTGTCATAATTCTTAAATGTCTCAGAATTTGCAGAATATCCTAAATTTTACTTCATATTTACCCTGCCCCTCATAAAATCTTTTGAATTTGTGGCAAGTAATTGATGATTACAGTCAATCAGCAGTAAAAAACACAAATTCAAGCATTAGTTCAACCAGTGATTTATCAGTATAATGATAAAATGATGTCATTATAATAAGCCACATCTGTTAATCTACCTAGACGGTGCCAGGAATCTTTTAAAATGTGCTCACATGCTGTAACAGCATTTTTACAATTTTTGTCAACATAAATTGGTAGTGGTTTATTGCAATTTATTTTATTTTTTTATCTTTGTAAACATTTTTTGTAAACTTTTAGAAAGATCTGTCTTTTTAAATTGTACTGAAGCATATGCTCAGCTATTTGATCACATGACTATTTCTAGTTTATAAATAAAACTGTTTGCTATAAGAATCAAATTTGTGTGTTTGGATGAAAGCCTTTTGTCTATTAAATTTATTCTTTTGTTGGTGCCATGCAAGGATTTTTTTTTTAAGTTGACCTTCATTTGGAAGAGAGTTTGGTAGTGCCGGCTAGGGTATTTATTTGTTTAGTCAGTCAGCAGTGCCAGGCATTACATTTTCCTAGTCTGTATTTTTCAGAAAATCCATGTTCAATTCAAAGTCTGTTATTTTGTTAACTTTTAAGTGCACTGTAGTAACATTTAAAATTGTCCCTGACTGTGGGCCTTTGCCCCCAAATCTTGAATAAAGAAACTGAGAGTTATGTTTGTTGTAAGTGGGAGGTCTGGGTAGTGACAGATGAGGTTATAACAAGAGAACGGGAAAAGCATTAAGTTTGTAAAGTGTTTATAGATGGGTCTTTAAAACGTATCCAGCTATAGGTTGCTAAATGCATAAGTGCATAGTAAATTAATATGGGAAAAGGTAAAGGCTGGAGTTTAGCTGAAATTGAAGAAAGGAGAAGGGTATTAGTACTATATGAAGAGATTACGATTATGTATTATATTACAGAATGCATCCAGCTCCTACAGGGGATACAATGAAAGCTACTTTGAAGGATAAGATAAGTCTTAAGCTTAATGCATTGTACCACTGCTGCAGCTAGGCCAGACTGAAGAACAATCGGCAGGTGCAGATGGAGAATGAGTGCAGTTCTGGCATTGATTTATGAACTTCATAAATAAATGTGGATACTGTATTTCTGGGTATAGCTGAAGTTCACTGTGTGGTAGGAACTCCAGCAAGGTGCTTGTTACAATTGTTGTAAGCAGCTTGCTACAGTTACATCACTGCAGAAGAGTTTCTTTCAGCCCTTTACTTTTAGAACACTTTATTTTTCGTCTCAACTTGGAATTGAAGGGAAGTGACACCAGTCTGAAGTATTGTTCCAGGCAGCAGATGAACTAGCTATGATTTATGATACTTCCGACTTGGGGCAAAGACATAAATATAATGCAATTATTTCAGTGGCTGTTTCTGACTAAAAGTGGTCTGGTATATGGAACACTGAATGAAAGTGATAGTCTTTAAAGTCAACCTCTTTTTTTTTTTTTTTTTGGACACACTATGGTTGACAAAACAAATGGTCTACAGGTGTATGAGACTGACAGTCCCCAAGGTTGGGGAAATGCCTCTTTTTTGGGGATTGTGCTGTATTGAAGCTAGTATATATAATTAGCAGGGGGTGTGGAAGTTGCAGGGGTGCTAGTCACCCCCCTGAAAAAAACAATTGTGTAGGGTTTGCTTGCTGCAGGGTTAAGCTTAAAGAATGCTCGTTGATGTGTTAATGTTGTCTTTTTTGATTTTTACATGTCAACATAAGCAATGTCAACATTTGGGAGTTTCTACTAGTATATGGGCATATGTCTTAAAATAACAAACTGGGCCACAATTTATGGATCTCAACACTCAAACACTAATTGAAAAACATAATAAATCACTTAAACACACCTCCTCCTAAATGGATATAACAACTCCAAGATCTCACTACAATGGATAAAGTGCAAATTTTGCAAACAAATAAAGCCAGTATGTGGGATTAGCAGTTATAAAAGAGAACATTCTACTTTCAACCATGTCTCTCACTTTTTCCCTTTCTCTATCTCTGTATACATAGATATACATATATAGAGAGATATATATATATACGGGTCCCCTTCGAATGGTCGACATTTCAAAATGTCGACATTCATATGGCCGAGACCATATGATCAACATTTGAAATGTCGACCATGGGGAACTGGCATCTCTCTACAGTGCAGAATGGAAAAATTTCCACTTCGACACTGTAGTGCGATCTCGGAGTTGGTATATTTAAGTTCCAGGGGGTGTGGGGGGGTGGAACCCCCCATAGGGGGTGCAGGGGGGTGAAGCCTCCCTGCTAGCAGCGTTAAGGTAAGTTTTATTTTGTGTTTAATGTTTTACTTGTATGGTTGACATTTCAAATGTCAATCATATGGTCTCGGCCATATGAATGTCGGCATTTTGGAATGTCGACCATATCAAGTAGACCCAGATATACATATATGCTGCATTTGTCTTCACAGTATCCGGGTTTAGAATTTGGCTTAGTCATTTGAAAGGATTCATTTGTTTTAATGGTTGAATGGTTTAAATGTAATGTAATAACACATAAAGACATATGTGAAGAAAAAAAAAAGTAGAGAGAAGATTTTTAGCAATTGAAACAGAATACCTGATTTCCGAAGTCAGCATGTTAACCCTGGAAAATAAGCCATGTTTGTTAATGCAGCTAACTATGGTGCAGGTTATTTCAGAGAAAAACGTGAGAGGCATGAGACAAAGAGCCACCACCATTATTCATAGCCAGCCTTAGGCATAGGCCAACTAGGCAGCTGCCTAAGGCGCTGCTCTAACAGTGGCGCTTTTCCAGTAATTTGGATGGTGTAGGTAGACCAGGATGAGGGCACAGGGTTGTGTTGGGAGGCTCTGTGGAGACCTTTTGCCTAGGGTGCCAGTTGACCAAAGACCAGTCCTGCCTTTATTGGAAAATAGAAAAACTAACTTGGAAGTGGCAGAGGTCAGCATTGGAATAATGCCAGAGAGTAAGAAGCCTGATGTGCCAGCTGTTGTGGAAGAAAAAGACCCAAGGATGGTAGTAAGAATGAGGCGCAAGCCTGTGTGCATAGGCAACCTGTGATAATCCATGAAGGACTAGCCAATTAGGACTATGGGTGCAATCACAGCAGCCAATGAAATGCTAACCAAAAGAATCACAATAAGCACAGTAAAGGGATTAATCACAAAATGGCCTTTAATCCAGTGCAGGGAAGAAACAAGTCCCTCACAAGTAAAATGGGAATTTTCTGAATATCGTGAGGTGTTATAAGAGCTGCTAAGACACAGAGACCAAGTAATCGGAATTTTCTGAATATCGTGAGGTGTTATAAGAGCTGCTAAGACACAGAGACCAAGTAATCGGAATTTTCTGAATATCGTGAGGTGTTATAAGAGCTGCTAAGACACAGAGACCAAGTAATCTGAATTTTCTGAATATCGTGAGGTGTTATAAGAGCTGCTAAGACACAGATAGTTCTAAACAGGCCAGAATCATACTAGACAGGAAATTTGTGTGCAAGGCCAAAAAAGCAGTGTTGTGTGAGGAGTACACACTAGGTGACAATGTAGGAAGGTTTGTGATTAACAGTGTACAGGGGGTAGATAAAAAGCTCAGAAAATGAAATATAAAGTGAGGTTCAGAGTATTTAGAGGCTTGGAAGTCCTGGGCATCTTAATAGCAGTTGACTAAGAATCAGAAGTCCCCAACAGCTAATAGCCAGCAGCTTAATAATATCCACCAAAGTCAAGTCTGAGGCTAAAATATCTCCCCAAGCCAAATACTATCACAAGGCATTTTTAGTTATGTTCGTAATCTGAAAAGCACAACTCGGCAATGGACTGAGCTGATTATGAAGGATGTTACCTACAGAGAGGCTGAATATATAGCGGACCTACTGGTTTATAAATTTAGCTTTAACTTTACCCCTCTCTTCCTCCATCTGTCCCTCAAGATATACCTGAAAGTGGATCACCAGCAGCTATCTCACAAGACCAAGTCCTAAAAGTGCTATCCAAAGCTAAACATACTGCATCTACGGGTCTTGACAATAACCCTGGCTGCATCTTAAATAGCATGAATCATGATTTCACCACACCTCTAACAACAGTGTTCAATCCCTACCTCCATACAGGTTTTGTGCTAAGAGAATGGAGTACAGCTACAGTCATTGGACTGTATAAAGGAGTCCCTTTTACCAACCCAGGCAATTACAGACCCATAAGTCTGACCAACCTCATATGCAACACCGTGGAAAGATTTATCATGGAATTAATAAATCAAGGCATAGGGAACCACCAAACACTGGACCTGCCTCGGTTTGGATGGATCAACAACAGGTCTTGCTTACTCAGCCTGGTGGACTTTTTGAAAACGTCACCAAAGCCGAATGGATGAAGGAAACATGGTAGTCATCACGTGCATACTCTCAACGGTACAGATTTTCACAGAATGTCCAGGCTTTTGCCTCATATTTTTGGTTAGTTTTTCATAAAATTGTGGTTTTCTGGCAAATTAGTGGCACATCCTACAAGACTGAAGTTGGAAAATAATGACAGAGATTTGAAATTCAAACTTCATACCCTTCAGAAAAGTCATGCTAAAGCAAAACCTGTTATTCTATCAACTTTCTAAATTTGTAAGAGCAATATTTAAAAAAATGTCTCTATTTTTGGGCCTTTGTTCCACTTTTAATTATGTCTTTGTCCAGATTTCTTGCTCTAATAGGTTGAGAGATATGATTCACATGCCTCTACCTGGCCAAGACTTTTTTTTACAAAATTCCCTACTTAGGGATAGAAGAAAAGCAAAATAAACTTGGAATAAACTCATACATCACCTGCTGGATTGCCGACTAGCTCACAAATGGGACTCATATAATCAAAATAAGCAAAGTTACCTCCGCAAAGAGGCCAGTCACCTGTGGAGTCCCCCAAGGTCCTGTGCTGTGACCTCTTATGTTTGGCAAGACAGATGACTGCAAGTTAGGGACAGTCACTAAATACCAAATGAGTTAGCAATGTTTGAGACCTCCTGGAAGTAGGCAGCTAGATACTCAGTTACCAGGTAGCAAGGGTCTGATCTGTAAATGTATCAAAATCAATAATTAAAAGTGGTGCTTATGTCATGCTATCAAATCATTGGAAGATATTGGGCATGTGCCACACATGGTACTGTTTATCGATACCTATTGGGTACCTGAGTTGAGCAGCTGGTCGTTATGTCGAAATTTGAGAAGTTACACAGACGTGTGAAATTCCAAAACCTGAAATTTTAATGACCCTCATAAATTATGTATGGTGCAAATGGTACTTAAAGTTGAGTGCATATCAGGTGTTCTTCTTTCAGTGATATCTGAGTCATAGGTAGCTGATAAGGTAAATTGCCACTTGTTAGCATTTCTGTTTGGGGGAATATTACATCTGTTAACCTTACTCATTCTCAAATGTACCTGTTTAGAGTTATTTTTATTTAAAATGTGTGCTCTAAGACAAATGTTTTCAACTTACTGGAGTGCTGTTTGATTTATTTTTATGCATACAGATGATGTCATCTTAATAAAGGACATGAATTCATTTCCAATATGCTGTTGTATAGACAAACCTGCAAAAGTGAACAGTACATAAAAATGGATTTACAGATCACCTGTATGATTTATGGGTAACATCATATACACTGTGGTGTACATACAGATGCCAACAGATTCTAACATTATGCATATGTACCATGCCCTCCTGTTGTTGCAGATATTTCATTGATGGTTCTTAACAGAAATCGTACAGGTTCAAAAGTTCATAGCTGTTTATTAGACTAATGACCACAAGGGCCTTTTTAAGACTAGCCATGCAGCACAAATCTCTAAAAAATTCTTGAACCCTTGATAAGTGTAAGCAAGGGCTTTGGAGATGAAACATTTAGAAGGTTGCCTGTGTCCATTAGACACATAGGTGCCAAACCAGGGATGAATTTCATGTTCTCCATTCAGTTGTCCAAGTTACACTTGAATTGGGTTTGGGAGGAACTCTTCTTCACATGGATAGAGAGCCTGTTCCAGAGAAAGAGTAGTAACTGGAATAGACTACTGGCTTAATAATAAGTCCGATCCATACTCTCCATGGCCTGCTTATGGATACCTAGTTTTTCCGACATTTTCCATAAGTTGTTCAATTCATAATTTGTGTAGAATTTTAATATGAAATGTATGCAGATTCATGTGGGATGATGCTGTTGTCTTTAGACCTCCATTTAACAGATATGTCGTGAAAGGGGTTTGAATCCTAAAGACAACCTCTATATATATTACAAGTTATGTTGATTTTACAATTGTAAGGTATGCAGGCATTGTTGTTACTTTTTATTTGTCACATTAGGATAAGTGAGAGCCAGGGTTTCATAGATGTTTGCATTGTACCAGAATGCATAGCGTTTATGGTGACATAATGAGCTACATAACTGGGCTCCCACAGGAATATGATAATTTGCATATCACTAACTTCCAGATGGCAAACAGACCTGGGGGGGGGTGACAACTCCTTGGACATGCAGGGAATACAGTATGGAGGAAGTGTGGACAAAAATCACCAACATGATTAATGTGGTTGGAGGTCACAATACATCCCACAAGGCCTGTCACTGATGCTGTTCTGATATGAGCCCACATGCAGCCAATAGGCTACAATGGTACAAGAGCTTGAGGGATGTCATCAGTGGTGAATCACCATTGACATCCTCTGATGAGTTTGCAGTATTTCTTGCCTACCTTATTGTGGTTAGGGAGGAGCAATATACACCCAGCGGTGGGACAGAAGCAGGAGTTCCAGGTCAAACATGTATGTCTTACTTTGCATGACACTTATGACTAAAGCGTAATTCATCACATATTATGACCGATTACTTATTCGGTTATATATTTTTCCTGCATCATATGTAACATACATATTAGGAACTCTCTTCTTAGCTTGCATATAATGTATAGTCAGCTTTTATATTTTTCTTATTCTCTTTTATTGTATTTACATACAGGTTCATAGGGTCATAGGGTCATAGGGTCATAAGTGTGTACTAGGCTAATGGCCCTGGAGCCTTCACAAGACTAGCCCATAGCATTACCCTGGCATCATGCCATCCAACCTTAGTTCCCAGTGTCTCTGTTGAGTAGAGCCACTGGAGTGATCCCGGGGTGAATTTTCTATTTCCCATCCACTCATCAAGATTTCTCTTGAAGAGGGCTAGTGAGGTGTTCTGCTTGACATGTATGGGAAGTCTATTCCATAGCATGGGCAGTCTCTGGGTTATGAACCTGTCCCTCCAGCATGTTCTATTGATTGTGGTAATGAGGTTGAGGTATCTGGAGCATGTGGTGCGGAGGGATTGGAATTTCTTTAGATGTAGCATTTCTAACAGAGCTGGGTCAGACATGGCTTTGTAAGTCAAGCAGAGATGGCCTCTAAGTAGGTGATATGAGACAGAGAATAGTTGGAGTTTTCTGAGTCTGTCCATAAAGGACAAGTGTTTAAGGCCTAGGATCCTCTTTGTGAGGTACTTTTGCGGCCTCTCCAGTTGTTGCAGGTGTCTAGTGAGGTACATGCCAAATGGGGCATTGTACTCGATGATTGGCCTAATGAGGGAAGAGTAGAGGGAGACAATAACTTCTTTCTTCCTGGATCCAAAACCCTTAGTAATGAGATATGCCCCACAGAAGTAATTTCTGACCACAGTAGCAATGTGGTAGTCAAAAAAGAGGTTGCTGTCAACCTGTGTTCCTAGATCTCTTATAACACCTTCTGTGTTCAGTGGACTACCATCAATGTGGTATTTCAAGGGAACTTGGTTTTTCCCAAAGGGGATGAAGACACATTTTTTTGACATTGAGCTTAAGGCCATGGTTCTGACACCAGTCGTTGGTCTCATTGAGGCCTTTCTGTAGGATGTCAACATCACTTGGGGAGTTAATAATAGCTCCCAACTTGCAATAATCTGTGAACTTTGTCAGCCAGAATCCCTTCATATTGACCTGGACTTCAGAAAAGTAGATACCAAACAGGACAGGACCCAGGACCAAATCCTGTGGAACTCCACTCGTGACTGGTCAGCAGTCTGACTTGGAGTCAGCTAATTTCACACTGTGGTTTCTATCTGTGAGCCTGTTTGCAACCCACCTAGTGTTATAGAGGTTGATGCCTAGCTTAGTAAGTTTTTCTATGATTCCTGAGTGGGTAATGGCATCAAAGGCCTTGGCCAGATCAAGGTAGTCTGTATGAACCACATTACCTTCATCCACAGCTCTGGTGACTGACTCAAAGAAGTCGACCAGGTTAAGCAGGCATGATCTACCCTTCACAAAACCAAACTCTGTAGGATCTTGAGTTTGGAGATTCCCTATATCCTTGTTTATTAGGTCCATGATGATATGTTCCATAGCTTTGCATATCAGACTCATCAGGCTAATGTGGTGATAGTTCCCGGGGTCTGTAGTTGTTCCTCCTTTGTGAAGAAGGATAACTGTAGCAGTGCGCCGAGCGGTAGGGACAAAGCCTGAGGTGAGGCTGTGATTGAACAGGGCACACAGGTGAGGTGCCAGTTCACTCTGTAGTTCATGTAGAGCACAGCCAGGAATACTGTCAGGTCCCATAGAAGCTGTATTCTTGGCTTTGAACAGTGCTGTTTTAACCTGTGCAGCAGTAATATTGGGTGCCTGGCAATCTATTGGTATTGTGATTGGTCCTTTGTGGGGGGAGAGGGGTAAAGCTAGCACTGAATCTGCCCACCAGTATATTTGCAATATCTGTTGGCTCAGTATAGGAGGTACCATTGTGCAGTAGCTCAGAGCAAATCTGGGTATTGCCATGGAGATTATTTACATAACTATAGAATGCCTTGTGGTTGTCTTTACTATCTGCTGCAATTCTGTTTTCATAGCTAGCTTTAGAGGATTTGATTAGGGATCTCAACCTTTTGTTGAGGTTGATAAGGGAGTTTTTCCAGTCTTGGGACTTCACCTTATTCCACATCAGTTTCCTCATTCTGTTGTAGAGTTTGTTTATGGTGGGGTACCACCAGATTGGCTTCCTTTTTTTTGAGGAGAGTGTATTAGTTCTACTGGGTATGGTGAGAGACATGCATTTGTGTATGTTTTCTTACAGTGCATTGGTGTATGATTTGGCGGTCTTCCAACTATTCTCCATTTGCATGGGTGCCATGAAGTTAGCCACCTCTGTTTTTAGGAGCCCAAAGTTAGCTTTGGAGAAGTTTTTCATGATGGTTACCTTTGTTGGGGGGGTGGGAGGGATGAGGATTTCCAAGGTGATTAGCTTGTGATGAGATCTAACCAGAGAGAAGTTGACTTTTGGTGTAGAACAACGGTCACCCATGTTAGTAATGGCCAGGTCAAGGATGTTGCTACCTCTAGTGGGGGGGGGGGGGTGTGTGGTAAGAATGAGCTGGTCCAGGGCATTGAAATTAATGAATTCCAGAAAGTGTTGGGCAAGTGTATTGGTACATGAGTAGTTTTCCTAGTTAATGAAGGGGTAGTTGAAGTCGCCCAGTAAGAGAGTGTTAGATTGGACCCTAATATTCTTCAGGGTGCTTAGGAATGTGGAATGTGAATCTTGGGACATGGTTGGGGACCTATAGCAGGCTATGACCTGAATTGCTGTCTTACCCAATGTTAGCTGCACCTGAAGTATCTCAGATGTATTATTTTGGGCTACCAGTCTGGAGGTGTGCGCATCCTTTATGAATATGGAAATACCACTGCCTTTGGAGCTTCGGTCCAAGTTCTGGGGCCGAAAGGTGTGTAATGAGTTGTAGCCTGGTAGTGCAGGGGTGCTTTCTGTTGCCTTAAACCAGGTCTTTGTTACAGCACAAATGTTGATGTTCTCCATTTTAAGGAGTACTTTGAGTGAGTGCATTTTAAGATTTAGACTTCTAGCGTTGAGCAGCATGACCCTCAAATTGCATTTGCTTGTAGCTGTTACGGTGGTAATTTGGTCTTTGGAACACCGCCTAAAAAAGGCACTATAGGGGTGGCAAGAGCCTTGTCCATTATCCAGAAGCCCAGGGGTGACAGATGCAGGTCATCTCTGGCAAATCATCGAGGTCTGTCAGTCATGTCATCCCAGGCAGACAGATACTGGATCCCCTTAGAATGACACCAGAAACTTAGTCAATTGTTGAAATCAATCATTTTCTGTTTGTACTGTGGTATCATTCTGGGCGATGGTAGGATGCTGCTCAGGGCTAGGGTCATACCCACCTGGGTTAAATAATTCGAGAGCTCCTCCATGTCTCTTTTCATGTAGTTCAGGGAGGTACGTCTCAGGTCATTCACACCCACATGTCATATTTGTACCTGTTGTTGAGGGACCTGAGTGCATGTGTTATGTGGCGGATCCTGGTGCCTGACAGGCAGCTGACTGTTACTTTCTCCTTATTCAGCCTGGTGAGTGGGACATCAGTGTGCCTCACTATCAAGTCACCTATGACTAGTGTGTTGGGCATGCTGTTTTGCCTCAGGGGCTTTGGTTGAGTGGTACACTGTTTAGGAGAGTTATGTGTCTCGTGATTAGTGTTGCATTGTTGTGGTTGAGTGTGTTTCTGCCTTGGAGGTCTCAGCTGCTTGGGTAGATTTTTATAGAGAGCCTCTGCAAAGGTGTGTGTGTGGTTTGTGTTTTTATGTGAAGGCAATGCTGGTGTGTGCTGTGGGGGGCTATGTTTTCCATGTGGTGTGGTGCAAATGGTGACTTTCTCCTCTTGACCAGTTATTCCGGTTTTGGCTGGAGAGTGCGTGGCTTCCAATTTAGATATATAAGTGGATCTCTCACAAGTCTGAGTGTTGGGGGGTAAGAGGAGAGGGTTGTCAGTGTATATGAGGCAGTTGCTATATTGTGCTACTTTGTTATTGTCTTAATATCTTTAACCATTGCTCAGTTTTTTAAATTCTGTTTAATGTGTACTGTGGAACTTTTCTCCCTGGGCCTCCACTGAAACCCTCAGTCGGACTTTCCAAGTCAACAAATGTCGAATAAATATTGCTGCTGCATGCGTATTCATGTATTGTCATTTTAAATTTACTGAAGCATAATTGAATCATGCATACAGGCCTACGCAGGGTGATGACAATGATCTCAAGTGTAATAACATGTAGCCATATAACTGCAGTTCAGACAGAAGACTGCAACCAGCATGCGTAATGGTGTCTACATTAATATTCACAGGTCCATGTAATTCTGCACAGTACCAGGGGATGGCAGGTGAGTGTCTCCATACTGTGACCACTACCTGTTATTGCCTCAGCCTCATGTCATGGCACTGCTGTTTACTGTCATACTGATATATCCCTAACATTGTACACTACAGATACATTCAGTGGGGGCCCAAGCCATGCAGGTACAAGAAGAGACAGAGCAGGTGTGTTAGCACAACAGGTTTATAGTTTGCTGCAATGTGTAGCACACCTGTCACACATGAAAATAATGTTACTGTTTACCAACACAGGGACATCTGGCCAACAGGTGCAATGTTCGTCACATACCTGCAGCCCCTGTTACTCTGTTGCATAAGTCATGTGATCAGTATTCTGCTTCCTGCATACATGACTGTGCTGTCTTTCTGTTTACTACTGCAGGATCCATATCTTTCATACACGCCATTGCTCTTACACCTGTTGTTGTCCTCCACTAATACAGTGCCCTTCTACCCATTCCTAGACCAGACTGCATCATCATCAACTGCACAAACAAGTGGTGTGTCTATGTTCATAGGTTCATAGGCAGGTACTAGGCTATCGGCCCTAGGGCCTATACAAGCCTAGCCATAATGATTCGCTGGATATTGATTCCCACAAATATTTACTTTCCTGGAACCCTGTCTAGCAGGGCTGCTGATGTAATCCCCAGGGTGAATTTCCTATCTCCCATCCAATCGTCAAGGTTCATCTTGAAAAGGGCCATTGGGGAGCTCTGCCTGACTTCTATGGGCAGCCTATTCCAGAGTATGGGGAGTCTCAGGGTCAGGAACCTTTCCCTCCAGCATGTTCTATTCATCGTGATGACAAGGTTAAGATCCCTGGAGAGTGTGGCTCAGAGGGATTGGGATTTCTTTAAGTGTAGCATGTCCAACAACTCTGGGTTTGACATGGTCTTGTGTGTTAGGCAGAGATCGCCTCTAAGTAGGTGATATGTGACAGAGTATAGCTGGAGTTTGTTTAGACGGTCAGCATAAGGCATCTGCTTTAGGCCTGTGATTCTTTTTCTGAGGTATCTCTGGCCTTTCTAGTTGTTGCAGATGTCTGAGTTACATACCAAATGGGGCATTGTATTCTATAATGGGTCCAATGAGGGATGAGTACAGAGGGACAATGACCTCCTTTTTTCTGGATGAAAAGCCCTTAGTGGTGAGGTGTGCCACATAGTTGGCAGTCTCTATAGGGTTAAACCATTCCTTTCCCCTACTGCCAAAACTACTATCACCCACACCCATTTGATATCTATCTTTATGCCTCTCCCATCTTTACTAATCTCTCCAAGAATAACCTCAGTAAATTGGAAATGACCTATAATAACATTGCACGATTTGCTACAGGCAACCCATTCCGAACCCATCATTGTATAAACATAAAACAGCTAGGATGGTTAGAACTACAACAACAGATTAAATATCACCAACTAACCATTGCCCACAACATCCTATACAAACCTAATACTCCAAGTTTATCTACCCTCATCACCCCCTATAAAAACCTAAAGACCTTACGATCATCTCACAAACTTCTTATCCACACCTCAAAACCTAATAACAGCTGGGGATTCTCTCTTCTCTAATATGGTAGGTAAATCCTGGAATCTTCTCCCAAATGACCTCTCCTCACTTACCTCTCTATCTCTCTTTAAAAACAGAATTAAACTTCTCCTCAAAACATACTGGCTATGCCCCTGCTCCAGACCAGACTAGTCATCTACCTCTACTAACTTGACTTACCTATCCACTGCTTACTATCCTCTACTACATTTCCCATCTTATTATATTTCTCAGATCTACCTTTTTTCATTATGTCTATCCTCTTTATATACCTCTTCTTAAGCAAATCCTTTGCTACAATACTACACATCAAACTTCCTTTTTTTCACTTCTGACTTAACCTTTACTATGTCACCATACTTAAAAATAGCACTATATTATACTGCAGGTCCTCAGTGTTAGATCCTGCTTAACCTTTCTGCTGTAATTTACATGTTGCAGTTACTGATGATTTTTCTTTTTCTTTTTACGATGATTATTTCCTTTTATCTACCTCTGACTTAACCTGGATTGTTGTCTACGTTCTTTCAATTTTCACTGTTTGTGACTTTTTACCTCAGTGTTACATCCTGTTACAACCTCTATGCTGAAATACACGTTACCATTGTTGATGTTTTTTTTTTCCATACCAGGAAAATTGCTATTTTTACTAGAATATTAGATTTTATTTCTTATTTTTTATTTGTTTGTACTTGTATTATTGTATTTGGACCATGTCTTGGAGCTTATCTCCGTGGGCCTCTACTGAAAATGGACATGTATCCAGTTAGACTAGCCTGGTCAACAAATGTAAAATAAAATAAATAAAATAAAGGATTTTCTAACTGTTGTGGCTATGTGGTTATCAAAGGTGAGGCCACTGTCCACCTGTGTCCCTAGGTCTCTTTTCACACTTTCAGTGTTTAGTGTACTGCTACCTATGTGGTAATTCACAGGTACGTGTTTTTTCCCAAAGGGGACAACTATACATTTTTGGGCATTTAGCTTGAGCCCATAGCTCTGGCACCAGGCATCTGTTTTGGTGAGGCCCTTTTGTAGTATATCCACATCATTTGGAGATTCAATAATGGCTCCCAGCTTACAGTCATCTGTGAACTTTGTAAGCCAAAGTCCCTTAGTGTTGGCCTGTACTTCAGAGAAGTAGATGCCAAATAAGAGTGGTCCCAGGACAGAACTCTGTGGTACACCACTTGTCACTTGTCTGGAGCTGGATTTGGAGTCAGATACTTTTATAGTGGGTGTTCTGTCAGTAAGCCAGTTTGCAACCCATTGAGTGATGTAGGGATTAATGCCCAGCTTGGTACGTTTATCTATGATTCCAGAGTGGGGGGATGGTGTCAAAAGCACTGGCGAGGTCTAAGTAGGCTGTGTGAACCACCTTACCCTCATTCACGGCTCTAGAGACAGATTTGAAGAAGTCGATCAGGTTCAAGAGGAAAGATCGGCCTTTCATGAACCCAAACTGGGTAGGGTCCAGTGTTTGAAGGTTGCCAATGTCTTTGTTTACAAGTTCCATGATAATATGTTCCATGGCCTTGCAGATCAGGCTCATCAGACTGATGGGACAGTAGTTCCTGGGATCCAAAGTGGATCCCCCCTTGTAGAGTGGGATGACTGTAGCTGTGTGCCACTCTGTGGGCACGAAGCCTGAGGTGAGGCTATGATTAAACATGACACATAGGTGAGGTGCCAGTTCATTTTGTAGTTCATGCAGTACATAGCCCAGGATGTCATCTGGTCCCATGGATGCTGTATTCTTGGCTTTGGAGAGTGCATTTTTTACCTGAGTGGCCGCGATTACTGGAATTTGGCATTCTTTCGGTATTGAGATGGGCCCTTTAGGGTGTGAAAAGGGGATGAAGTTGGCACTGAATCTATCTTCCAGGATATAGGCAATATCCTTGGGATCAGTATATCTAGTGCCATTGCTGTAGCTCAGAGCAGATCTGAGTATTACCATTTAGATTCTTGACATAGCTATAGAATGCCTTGTGGTTGTCTTTGGAATCTTTGGCAATTTTGTTTTTTAATTAGCTTTGGAAGATTTTATGAGGGATCTCAGCTTTCTACTGAGGCTGGTGAGGGAGTTTTTTGAATCCTGGGTTCTTCCTCTTTTCTGCAACAGTTTCTTCCTTCTGTTGTACATCTTGTTTATGGCAGGGGACCACTAGATTGGCTTCCTTTTTTTAGAGGACAGCGTCTTGGTTCTATTTGGGATGGCTCGGTCCATGTACGAGAGGATGTGCTCATACAGCACCTTAGTGTAGAATTCAGCAGTTGAACTTCCAGTTCCCATCTGCATGGATGTCATGACGTTTGTTACTTCTGACTTGAGAAGCATGAAGTTGGATTTGGAGAAGTTTTTTACAGAGGTTTCCTTAAAAGAGGGTGGGGGTGGGATGTGGATGTCAAGGGTGATTAGCTTATGGTCTGATCTGACTAACAAGGGGGTGACTACTGGTGTGGAGCATCTTTCTCCCATGTTGGTAATGACCATGGTGGGACTATGAATTAGTTGCTCTAGGGCATTGGAATTTATCAATTCCAAGAACCATTGAGCAAAGGTGTTGGTACAGGAGTAATTTTCCCAGTTAATGGCAGGGTAGTTGAAATCACCCAGTATTAGGGTGTTTGGTTGTATCTTAATATTTTCCAGTATGTTTAGAAGGTGTAGTGAGAATCTTGGGGCATGGTGGGGGATCTGTAGCAAGCTACAATTTGTACTGCAGTTTTGCCTAGTGTTAGTTGCACCTGAAGAATTTCAGATGCATTGCGTTGGGCAACCAACCTGGAAGTGTGAATATCCTTGGTGAATATGGACACTCCTCCACCTTTAGTATTTCGGTCCTGGTTTGGTGGCCAAAAACTGTGGTATGAGTTGTAGCCTTGTATTGTAGTGGTGCTCTCTAGAGCTTTGAACCAGGTCTCAGTTACATCACAGATATCAATGTTCTCCATTTTTAGGAGAGCCTCAAGAGAGTGCATCTTGAGGTTTAGACTTCTAGCATTGAGCAGCATTACCTGCAGATTTTGCTTGCTTGTACCCATTACAGTGGTAGTTTTGTCCTTTGAACCTTACCTAAAAAAGGCACTATAGGGGTAGAAAGAGCCTTAGCCAGTAACCTGAATCCCAGGGGTGACAGGTGCAAACCATCTCTTGTAAAGCATCGTGGTTTCTCGATCATGTTGTCCCAGGCAGACAGATACTGGATCCCCTTTGAATGACACCAGGTGCATAGCCAATTATTGAAGTCAGTCATTTTGTCCTTATACTGTGGTATCATTCTGGGCGATGGCAAGATGCTACTCAGGGCTAGGGTCATACCTGCCTGGGCCACATGATCCAAGAGCTCTTCCATGTCTCTTTTCATGTAGTCAGGGAGGTATGTCTCAAGTCATTCACTCCAACATGAACAATGACAGGGTCATATTTGTACCTGTTGTGGAGTGACTTGAGTGCATGCATTATGCGGCAGATCCTGGCACCCAGCAGGCAACTAACTGTAATGTTCTCCTTGTTCAGCCTGGTGTGTGGGATATCAGTGTGCCTGACTATAGAGTCACTTATGACTAAAGTGTTGGGTAAGTTGTCTTGCCTTAGGGGCTGCTGTTGGGTAGCACACTGGTGTTGTGAGCTATGTGATGCTTTGGTTGTGTTTGGGGTGGTGTTTGCTTGCGTTTCAGCTTTGGAGGTCCTTGTTGCTTGGAAGGTTAATTTTAATGTACATATGTGGGGTTTGTGTTGCTATGTGTGGGTTTTTGTGATGTGGGTTTTGAAGGACTATGTGTTGTTTGAGGTGTTGTATGGGTATTAAACTTCTCCTCTTGACTGTCTAGCACAATCTTGTATGGAGAGAGCTTTGCTTCCAGTTTGGCTATGTAATTGCATTTCTCGCAGGTTGTAGTGTTTGGTGGTAGGAGGAGAGGGCTGTCTGTGTACATGAGACAATTACTGCATTGCCCCAGTATGCCCAGATTCACCAGGTGCACAGGAGAAATCACCAGAATCTGACCCTTGGACATGCCTGGTTAAGTGCTTTCTTTGTGTAGTACAAGAGCTGTTTTCCCTTACTTTTTGGCAAGGTACTTGCAATTGTAGGCTGTCTAGTGCCTATGTCTATTTTCCCCTTATTACCAACTAGGGGTGAGTGCTTGTAACAAATTAATGCTTCCTAGTGCTTTTTAGTGAGTTTTAGAGCAAGTGCTAGTCACAGGTATACACATTTTAGTGCTACTGCTGATAAACTAGCTAGTTCTAAGGGGAAATTTCGAAGAGCAGACTTTCTGGAACAGGGAATAGTTTAACCTTAGCCCCGCAGTGCTGTGCAGTGCGCAAATGCACGCAAACATGCGTATTTATGCCAGAAAGTTGAAAGGGATAGAAATCAGCCATAAATGGCCAATAAAATTGCAAATTCAGAGCTGGAAACCACTCCTGTAGTATTAGATAGGCAGTGTAATGTTCCCACTCTCACTGGTAAGCAGTAGGACCTCCCTCTACCACAACAAGGTTTGGATAGCTCTGAACACTGAAACTAAATTCCTGAAACCAGCAAAGCCTGGAAACTGGACTATTCTAGTTAGAAAAGGCAGGAAATTAGTTTTGGTTAAATCAAGCTAAACAATGCAGTTATACAGTAAATAAGCACAGAAAGGCTAATGCACTTGAGTGTATAGCCCAGAACAATAAACTCAATTAAAACTTTGCAAAATAAGAAATTTGAAAAGTTAAATTTTTAAATAAACCAAGGCAAGTGCACAACTAGAAAATGACTTGCAGGCAGAAATACAGTGAAATAAGTAGCTAGTCTACTTTTTAAGCTTTCTGAGAAGTGCAGGTAATAAAAACGACCAAAATCAGCAAAAATTAGAAAATTCAGCAAAAAGTACTTACAGTTAGCACAAAAAGTCTCTCTTTCTCGTTTTTGGTGCTGTAGTAGTCTGCAGGATGCCCAAAACATGATCTGCTGATCTAAAACAATCTCAAACACGTGCAAACACACGTATTTATGCCAGAAAGTTGAAAGGGATAGAAATCAGCCAAAAATGGCCAATAGAATTGTAATTTCAGAGCTGGAAACCACTCCTGTAGTATTACATAGGCAGTGCAATGTTCCCACTCTCACTGGTAAGCAGTAAGACCTCCCTCTACCACAGCAAGGTCTCAATAGCTCTGAACACTGAAACTAAAAACCTGAAACCAGCAAAGCATGGAAACTGGACTAATCTAGTTAGAAAAGGTGGGAAATTTGCAAACAAGATCGAATTTTTTTGGTTAAATCAGGCTAAACAATGCAGTTATGCAGTAAATAAACACAGAGAGGTTAGTGCAATTGAGTGTATAACACAGAACAGTAAACTCAATTAAAACTTTGCAAAATTAGAAATTTGAAAATTTTAACTTTTAAATAAAGCAAGGCAAGTGCACAACTAGAAAATGACTTACAGGCAGAAATACGGTGAAATTAGTAGCTAGTCTACTTTTTAAGCTCTCTGAGAAATGCAGGTAATAAAAATGACCAAAATCAGCAAAAAGTACTTGCAGTTAGCACAAAAAGTCTCTCTTTCTTGTTTTTGGTGCCTCAGTAGTCTGCAGGATGCCCATACAAGATTCGCTGATCTAAAACAAGCTCAAACACATGTATTTATGCCAGAAAGTTGAAAGGATAGAAAGCAGCCCAAAATGGCCAATAAAATTGCAATTTCAGAGCTGGAAACCACTCCTCTAGTGTTAGATAGGCAGTACAATGTTCCCACTCTTTATGGTAAGCAGTAGGACCTCCCTCTACCACTAGCTCTGAACACTGAAACTAAAGTCCTGAAACCAGCAAAGCCTGGAAACTGGACTATTCTAGTTAGAAAAGGTGGGAAATTAGCAAACAAGATCGAATTTTTTTTTTAACACTATTTGAATGGTCCACATTGGCAATGATGTCATTAATAATGTTGACGTTTTTCATATAATAGTTGAAGTCCATCCACTTTCTACCGTCTTCCCATGAGGACTTGTCAGGCATATGTCATGTTTGTATTAATCACATATGTCATATATGTTGGCTATATCTCCTCTTTCGGCTGTTCCCGTTAGGGGTCGCCACAGCGGATCATCTGTTTCCATTTCTTCCTGTCCTCTGCATATTGCTCTGTCACACCAACCACCTGCATGTCCTCTCTCACCACATCCATAAACCTTATCTTAGGCCTTCCTCTTTTCCTCTTACCTGGCATTTCCATCCTTAGCATCCTTTTCCAAATATACCCAGCATCCCTCCTCAGCACACGTCCAAATCAATGCAATCTCGCCTCTCTGACTTTGTCTCCAAACCGTCCAACCTGAACTGACCCTCTAATATACTGATTCCTAATCCTGTCCATCCTCATCACACCCAGTGCAAATCTTAACATCTTTAACTCTGCCATGTCCCGCTCTATCTCCTGCTTTTTTGTCAATGCCACCATCTCCAACCCATATAACATAGCTGGTCTCACTACCCTATTGTAGACCTTCTCTTTCACTCTTACTGGCACCCGTCTATCACAAATCACTCCTGACACTCTTCTCCACCCATTCCACCCTGCCTGTACCCTCTTCTTCACTTCTCTTCCACACTCACCATTACTCTGAACTGTTGGCTATATAAGTATCCATATTATCTGTAACATTGCACTGAGATATGTGTGTCATATGTCTTTAATGATAATCGATATGTGATGTAAACACATTGTCCTGATCTGTGTCATCTGTCTCTTCTTTCAGCACATCAGTTATCTGAAGCCTCCATTAGCCCATCCACTGATCCCGATGTGGAGATGTGTGTCAGTATGGTAGCATGGCCCATGGCACACAGGATAGTGAGACAGTGATACAGTCCAGCCAAGATGGTAACAGTCATATGGATGCAGCTGTAGCCTCAGATGTGGAAGAAAACTTGTCCAGCTATTCCGGCATTGTGGGGACATTGGATGGTAATAAAATGAGGCCCAAGCTGAGATTGCTGCTGATGTTGACAGCTCCCCACAATACATTGATACTCATCATTGCAATAGATATAGGCATGCAGTAGGTTTGCATGGGCAGGTGTCAGGGGGTGACCGCCTACTTCTACAGGCAAATGAACGTTTCCAGTTACATCATGGATCTGACATCTGTGCACTTGGCCATGCCACAGACTGTGTTGCGCACTTGCTGGTAGTGCTGCATGAATTACAGGAGCACAGACACGCTGAGGTAATTGTGTCATTGCAGCTTAAAATGAAAGTATGCTAACTGTCGCCTGGTCAGTAGGATCCTTGGCCTCTACAGTAGTACAGATGTGCTGTAGTGCAAGTAGGGTTCTGCATGCCTGACTGTGGTTAGTTGGTTGCCACATGGGAGAAGCTGGCACCTTCTCTCCAGAACCAACCTTTCTCATTGGTCATCGATGTCTATGCTCCAGTGTTCACACACTTCCACTACTGGTCCATCTGCTGTGAGCCTGACAGTCATAACCAAATAGTCAAGCCACAGTCATGCACCTTCACCTGTACATGCTAGTTTCACCCCATCAGTCTCCCCTGTGGAGCAACCTGAGCCATGTGTTTCTGTATGTGGTCAGAGCAGACCAGACAGATGTAGAAGCCATCTGCCTAGGCGCCCTAGACTACATTAGAGTAATACAAACAGTTGATCCCCTCTGTGCAGTACTGTTGGCCTCACACCATGGCGATGATGATTGCTGTGCAGAACACTGACAATGTCATCTGTCTGAGTTCATTGATACGTCTGATGCTAAGACTGTTGCAATGGCCAGTATCAATGTGTTATATGCTGCAGGAAACCCAGCAGTTTTCATAAACATAGCTGACTCTATTTATTACATTACTTCATCCGTACTTTACAGTAATATATTTGGCTTGTGATACTAACAACAGTTCTGCATTATGCCCTGCTTGTTTACCTGTTTGCAGCTTTTTATAGTGAAGAGATAGGAAAATGTTGTACTAATGTGTGTCCCTGATCTTGTGCCATACACTGATACAACAATCTGAGTCTGCATGTGTACCTGTGTCATATGTGCCCTGAGTCAATGATCCCTGTTGTGATAGATTTGTATGTGTTAATAATATTATGATTATGGTGCTATGCCTGAAGCTCAGTGTGTACATCTAGTGGGTAATTGTCATTAGATGCAATCTGGGGTGCTGTGGTTGCAGCAACACCTGAGCATCAATGTTTAATTTGTGTACTCAGATACATGTGGCTTGTCATGACTCAAAGATGTGGGTTAGATGATGACGTGTTGCCTGGTCTTGCACTTATGGTCACACCCTACGTTGTCTATACCTGTGTCTTCTGCCCCCTGTGTCCTCCTGCTCCACCTCTAATACCTGTGGGATGTCCTCTTCATACATCTGGGGTTCTTGCGTAGTTCACCCACACCTGCAGCAGGAAGATGGTCATGTGCTCTAGTTAGCATGTTGTGTAGCATAACACACTGTTTTCACCTATGCTGCCTTCTCAGGTGTGTATTGCAGTGCACCCCCAATGTGTCCAGACATTGGAATCTAGCTTTCAGTACATCAAACATAGACTCTATGGTGTTTCTGGTTGTTGTGTGTGCTCTATAATAGGCCTCCTGTGCAAGGTTGGATGGTTCACAGTACAGGGTTATTATCCACTGCTCAAGTGGATAACTGCAGTCACCTGCTGTGGAAAGTAAACAGACATTTTGTCAGCATGGATATTACTGGGAGGTATTCTTAGCTTGCATCTTAGCTGTGTTCCTAGACTTACCCAGTAATATTGCCTCAGGTATTTAACCTTACTGGAATGCAGCCCTCAGTCCACTTTTCCTCCATATGGCAGCATCATGGACACTTTGGGGGTGTATTACCATGAGGTCTGTTGTGCTGCTATCTGCTGTACACACAACCTGAAAGTTCAGGGACCTGGAAGTTCAGGAATCTGTTTATATAGTGGTCTAATTCATGATGTCTTGGTGTCTTGATGGGGATGTGTGTGCAATCTATTGCATTGAGTACATGGGGAAAGTTTGTAATGCTGTAAAACTGGTGCATTACAGTTCTCTGCTCCATGGGGATGGATGGAAAGTGCATGCAGTCATCGACATTGCTGCACATTGCTACCAGGAATTTTGCCGGGATATGACTGACAGCTGTCTGTGATACTCCTACAGCAACCCCCATGTGTATCTGGAATGTCTCAGATACAAGTATACCGAGGGTGAGACACACTTTGGTTGCTAGGGAGATGGGGTTGCCTTGCAAGGTCCACACAGATATGTTTGGGGAACACATGATGCAGGCAGCCTTCAGCAGCTGTCTGTCAAGCCAGTACCTGTCATTTATTTTCTGATCTGACAGCTGGTTTAGTTGCAGCTTTGTTCTCACTCTAACTGGCTGCCTTCTAGGGAACATAGCCACATCCTCATTTTATGGTTTGCATCACTGCAAAGTGCTGCAGTTCATTAACTGCAGGTTGCATTTTTCTTTTATTTTTTTCTGTATTGTCATAGAATATGGCAGAATTCACAGTAGTAGCTTACATTCCTTGTAGATGCACAGCATATACATCCAGGATTTTGGAAACAGAATTAGCATTGCAGTTTCTTGCATTTAAGCTGTATTAGGCATGAGGAATTTGTTTTGGAAGCAGGCAGGCATGTGTGGAATCCATAATTATCCTATGCTGAATAGCTAGGTACTCAAAAGGTTTTCAGTACGTTTTCTGAAATCATGTTTGCAGCTGGTGTGCTGAGGTCTTCCTTCAGCATGCTGCATTGTCCACAAGTAGCCTTTGTGAACTTTACAGAATCTGGGATAGTTTCATTGAGTGGATGGTAAAATTGAGAAAATTTTGATAAACTATTGAGTGTTCCAGACAAATACATAACAAGAAGAAAACAAAACAGTTTGCCATGGTGATGCTTTCACTCCCAAATGAACCATAAACTAATCTGACCACATGCTTTTATGGATAAATATAAAATTAATAATACTTAGTTGTCATTAGAAGATTTCCTAGATTCCCTCTTGGAACCATTGTTTTCCACATCCTTAAATATAGTGGTTCCAGCTCATGTTAAAATAGTCATAACCTTTGGCATACAAGTGGCAATGAGAATAGACACTAGTCTGTTCTGCAAGCCACCTGTTTAAGTAATTGTGTGAGAGATGTGCTATTAGCAATGGCTAACTGGCTATACTCTAGTCACAAGCCATAAGGATGCTGAAATGTTTCATTTACAATCTCTGCAAAGCAATAAGAATTATTAATACCACAAGTATCTCCCATAAACAGCAGCTGAGCAACATGCTGAGAATTACAGAAAAGGTTAGGCCTTTTAGGTTCCTCTGATAACTTGTCACCATATGTTCCTGTGTTCCTATGTTCCTACAGGTTCATAGGTGTGTACTAGGCTAATGACCACAATGGCTTTTTAAGCCTTGCCATGCATCCTAATCTCTGATAAGTTCTGGTATCCTTGGTAAGTGTAAGCAGGGGTTTGGGAGATGAAACATTTACAGGGTACCTGTATCCATTAGAAACATAGGTGGCGAACCATGGATGAATTTCCTGTTCCCCATCCAATTGTTCAAACTGCATTTGAATTGGGTTAGGAAAGAACACTGTTTAGTGTAGATGGGGAGCCTATTCGAGAAGAGGGGTAGTTTTGGGATACATACCTGTGTCTCCAGCAGGTCCTATTTATATCACAGGCAAGGTTTAAGTTTTTAACAGAGGTAATTCTAGTGCTGTTTATTTTGTGGATATGCAGGAGATCCATCAGAGTGGGGTCCAAGAATGCCTTGCATGCCAGGAATAGATCTCCCCTTAAAAACCTGTAGGAGACAGAATAGATGGATAGGGCCTTGAGGAATTCTGCACAAGACATGTTACTTACACTCTGTATTCTTTTAGTAAGGATTTTCAGTGGCCATTCTGATTGTTGAATATGCTTGGATAGGTATATTCAAAGGGAGCATTCTACTCAATTACTCAATTACAGGTTTGATGAATGCCAAATATAGAGTAATAATGACCTGCTTGGATGTAGATGCCATACTTTTGTTTGTACATTACAGAAAATAGAATGATTTCCTCACTAATACAGAAACATGATGGTCAAAGGTTAGATTACTGTCTACAGTAATGTGAATAGCACGCTCTGCTAATGCGTTCGTCTCAAGTGTCATAACAAAGTTAGATAGGGGTATGAATCCTGCAAATGCTCAGTGTGTGTGTGAATGGGTTTGGTGTGTGTGCAAGTCTGTGTGAAGGAAATGTCCCTTTGGGCTATACTGCTCAGACAAGCTCCACGTGGGTTTACAGAGTGGTCCTAGCAGCAAGGAACTCGAAAAAGCGACTACTTTCTGGATTTAAGTATCTTTGCTTTTTTTCACTGAAAATAGCTTCTGCTGCTTACTTTAAACTAGCCTGAACTGTTTTTTTACTGATTACTGCATTTATTTTAAAAATTGCACTTAAAGTTACATTTAGTCGAATTTAGTCGAAAGTTTGCTTGTTTGTTTGTTTAATTGAACTGTTGAGGCTACCCACTAATGTGTGCTAGCCTGTGTAACTAATTTATCACTGTCTCTGCATTTTCTGTGTATTTCTGCAAAAAAAAAAAAACAAAAAAATAATCCTTGTTTTCCCGCCTTTTTCGACTAGTTTAGACCAGTATACAGGCATTGCTGTATTCTGGGCTGTGGTGTAGTTCCTGTGTTGTCCATTACCTTACTTGGATAAAAGGAAGTTTCTTTGTTCACCAGTGGGAGTGGGGAGCCTTGAGCAGCCTACCTATCCTTGGGGGAAGTGACCTCAGCACAAGAAGCTGTTAGTAATTGGTTGTTTGGGACCATTCCTAGCTCTTTTGTAGTTCACTGCTTAAAATCCGCCTCTGGGCGTTTTTTTTCTGGCTATACTGCTCAGACAAGCTCCACGTGGGTTTACAGAGTGGTCCTAGCAGCAAGGAACTCGAAAAAGCAACTACTTTCTGGATTTAAGTATCTTTGCTTTTTTTTCACTGAAAATAGCTTCTGCTGCTTACTTTAAACTAGCCTGAACTGTTTTTTTACTGATTACTGCATTTATTTTAAAAATTACACTTAAAGTTACATTTAGTCGAATTTAGTCGAAAGTTTGCTTGTTTGTTTGTTTAATTGAACTGTGGAGGCTGCCCACTAAAGTGTGCTCGCCTGTGTAACTAATTTATCACTGTCTCTGCATTTTCTGTGTATTTCTGCAAAAAAAACATAAAAAAAAAAAAAAATCCTTGTTTTCCCGCCTTTTTCGACTAGTTTAGACCAGTATACAGACATTGCTGTATTCTGGGCTGTGGTGTAGTTCCTGTGTTGTCCATTACCTTACTTGGATAAAAGGAAGTTTCTTTGCTCACCAGTGGGAGTGGGGAGCCTTGAGCAGCCTACCTATCCTTGGGGGAAGTGACCTCAGCACAAGAAGCTGTTAGTAATTGGTTGTTTGGGACCATTCCTAGCTCTTTTGTAGTTCACTGCTTAAAATCCACCTCTGGGCGTTTTTTTTGGCTATACTGCTCAGACAAGCTCCACGTGGGTTTACAGAGTGGTCCTAGCAGCAAGGAACTCGAAAAAGCGACTACTTTCTGGATTTAAGTATCTTTGCTTTTTTTTCACTGAAAATAGCTTCTGCTGCTTATTTTAAACTAGCCTGAACTGTTTTTTTACTGATTACTGCATTTATTTAAAAAATTGCACTTAAAGTTACATTTAGTCAAATTTAGTCGAAAGTTTGCTTGTTTGTTTGTTTAATTGAACTGTGGAGGCTGCCCACTAAAGTGTGCTAGCCTGTGTAACTAATTTATTACTGTCTCTGCATTTTCTGTGTATTTCTGCAAAAAAAAAACAAAAAAACAAAAAAAAATCCTTGTTTTCCCGCCTTTTTTGACTAGTTTAGACCAGTATACAGGCATTGCTGTATTCTGGGCTGTGGTGTAGTTCCTGTGTTGTCCATTACCTTACTTGGATAAAAGGAAGTTTCTTTGCTCACCAGTGGGAGTGGGGAGCCTTGAGCAGCCTACCTATCCTTGGGGGAAGTGACCTCAGCACAAGAAGCTGTTAGTAATTGGTTGTTTGGGACCATTCCTAGCTCTTTTGTAGTTCACTGCTTAAAATCCGCCTCTGGGCATTTTTTCTGGCTATACTGCTCAGACAAGCTCCACGTGGGTTTACAGAGTGGTCCTAGCAGCAAGGAACTCAAAAAGCGACTACTTTCTGGATTTAAGTATCTTTGCTTTTTCACTGAAAATAGCTTCTGCTGCTTACTTTAAACTAGCCTGAACTGTTTTTTACTGATTACTGCATTTATTTTAAAAATTGCACTTAAAGTTACATTTAGTCAAATTTAGTCGAAAGTTTGCTTGTTTGTTTGTTTAATTGAACTGTGGAGGCTGCCCACTAATGTGTGCTAGCCTGTGTAACTAATTTATCACTGTCTCTGCATTTTCTGTGTATTTCTGCAAAAAAAACAAAAAAACAAAAAAAAATCCTTGTTTTTCCACCTTTTTTGACTAGTTTAGACCAGTATACAGGCATTGCTGTATTCTGGGCTGTGGTGTAGTTCCTGTGTTGTCCATTACCTTACTTGGATAAAAGGAAGTTTCTTTGCTCACCAGTGGGAGTGGTGAGCTTTGAGCAGCCTACCTATCCTTGGGGGAAGTGACCTCAGCACAAGAAGCTGTTAGTAATTGGTTGTTTGGGACCATTCCTAGCTCTTTTGTAGTTCACTGCTTAAAATCCGCCTTTGCATGGCTTTGTGCGGTCGTGCACATAGCGCAGCGCCGGTTAAACTTGGTTAAACAAGGTTAAACTTTTTCTGGCTCCGCCAAGTCTGCTCTTCAATTCTTCCCTTAGAACTGTTCTACTTGCAATCTAAACAGCCTATACTCTATCTGAAAAGCTCAGCACTTGCTCCTAAAGCATTTTGTATACAGGTAAAGCACTCTTAAACAAACAAAAAGTACTTCATTCACCTAAATTCTGTTGAGTACCTATTTCCCTATAGGTCCTTTCTGACTCAGTTACACAGCAATCTTTTTCACTATTTCTAGCATGTCGAAGGGTCAGTTGCTAGCATCCTCTCCTGTTCAGCTGGTGAATCTGGGAATCTTGAGGCAATGTTACAATTGCCTCATGTACACAGACAACCCTCTCCTCCTCCCAACAAATACAAATATATGCGAGAGATGCAACTATATAGCCAAATTGGAGGCTGAGCTCTCTCAATTCAGTACTGGCAAGACCAGTCAGGAGGAAAAGGTAACCACGCACACCACAAACCCAGTCTCACATAGAACTATCACAACTGCAAACCAAACACATAAACACACAAAAACATACTTGGAGGCGCTGATTAAAAATCTACCAAAACAACAGAGGCCTCCAAAGCAGACACCCAAGCAACCACCACCTCAAGACATAGCAAATGCAACACATAGTTCACAAAGTCAGTGTGCTAAACAGTCACAGCCCTTAAGGCCAAACAACATGCCAGACACACTTGTAATAGGTGACTCCATAGTCAGGCACACTGACGTCCCGCTCACCAGACTGAACAAGGAGAGGGTCACAGTAAGCTGCCTGTCGGGAGCTAGAATCCGCCACATAACACAAGCACTCAGGTCACTCCACAGCAAGTACAAATATGACTCAGTCATTGTACATGCAGGTGTAAACGACCTGAGACGTACCTCCCTGGACTACATGATAAGAGACATAGAGGAGCTCTCTGATTATGTAGCTCAGGCCGGTATGACCCTGACCCTGAGCAGCATCTTACCCTCACCAAGAATGATGCCACAGTACAAAGACAAAATGATCAGTTTTAACAAGTGGCTTAATTACTGGTGTCATTCTAAGGGGATCCAGTGTCTGTCTGCTTGGGATGACATGCTTGACAAGCCACGCTGCTTCTCAAGGGATGGTTTGCACCTGTCACCCCTGGGCTTCCGGATATTGGCCAAGGCTCTTGCCACCCCCATAGTGCCTTTTTTAGGCAAGGCTCAAATGACAAACCTACCTCCCTAGAAAACACAAGTGGAAAAAAACTAAGGGTAATGCTGCTCAATGCAAGAAGTCTAAACCTCAAGATGCACGCCCTCGAAGCCCTTCTCAGTATGGAGAACATCGATGTCTGTGCAGTGACTGAAACATGGTTCAAGGCACCTGAGAGCACCCCAGCACTATCAGGTTTTACCTCATATCATGCTTTCCGGCCCCAAAACTTGGACAGAACCACAAAAGGAGGGGGAGTATCCATTTTCATCAAAGATACCCACACCTCCAGGTTAGTGGCAACGCATGAAGCATCGGAGACTATCCAGGTGCAACTAACCATAGGCAAAACTGCCTTACAGTTTGTAGCATGCTACAGACCACCCTCTCAAACTCAGGAACCCCACACAGCCTTCCTGAAGACACTGGAGAGTATGAATGCCTCTCCAAGTACCATCATTTTGGGAGACTTCAACTACCCAAACATAGACTGGGAACATTACTCAAGCCCCAACACTCTAGCCCAAAGGTTCTTAGAATTCATAAACTCAAATGCAATGGAACAACTAGTCACCATTCCCACAAGAGGAGACAATATACTAGACCTGATCATCACAAACATGGGGACAAAATGCTCCACACTGGAAGTACATCCCTCTTTGGTAAGATCAGACCATAAATTAATCTCACTGGAAATCCACATCCCGCCCCCACCCCTGCAAAAGACCACAGTGAAGAACTTCTCAAAAGCAAACTTCACACTTCTTAAGACTGAAGTGGTATCTTTCAAGGCCCCTGGGCCAGTGGAAACCACAACCCACACTGCTGAATCCCTTGCAAATGCCTTCTATAGGCACCTTCAAGAATGCATGGATCATGCAATCCCAAATAAAACCAAGACCCATTCCCCCAAAGGCAGGCGACCGGTCTGGTGGACCCCAGCCATAAACAAACTTTACAACAGAAGGAGGAAGCTACTACATGACAGAGCAAAATCCCTAAAAGGAAAAGCATCTCTGATCAGTACTAGCAAAAAACTACGATCACTCATAAAATCATCCAAGGCCAACTTTGAGAGAAAAATCGCAAATGACACAAAAGACAATCACAAGGCCTTCTTTAGCTATGTTAGAAACCTGGGTGGAAACTCCCAGATATGCTCAGAGTTAGTCCAAAATGACACAAAATACACTGAACCCACTGACATTGCCAACATTCTGGCAGACAGGTTCAGTGCAAATTTCTCCTCCCCTTTCCCCCCAAAAGGAGAAATAACTATCCCAGCAGAGTGTAGCCTCCCTAACTCAGATGCCCAGGTGAGAGCCGCCCTCTCTAAAGCTAAAAACACAGCATCAATGGGACCGGATGGTGTCCCGGGCTGTGTGCTACATGAACTCCAAGAGGAACTAAACCCACACATAAGGCTGCTGTTTAATCTTAGCCTTACCACAGGATACGTACCCAAAGAGTGGCGTACGGCAACAGTGGTCCCACTTCACAAAGGCGGAGCTTCTACGGACCCTGGAAATTACTGCCCCATAAGCCTGACGAGCCTGGTCTGCAAAGCTATGGAGAGGATCATTATGGAACTCATAAACAAAGACATTGGGGACCTACAGACATTGGATCCTACCCAATTTGGCTTTGTCAAGGGCAGATCCTGCCTTCTGAACTTGGTCGACTTTTTTGAAACAGTCACTAAGGCCATTGATGAGGGTAAGGCAGTTCACACAGCCTACCTTGACCTTGCAAAAGCCTTTGACACAATACCCCACTCGGGCATCATAGACAAACTCACCAGCTTAAATGTAAACCCATATGTCACAAGATGGGTTGCAAACTGGCTCAAGGACAGAACCCACAGGGTCAGAGTTGCTGGAGCTATGTCAGACTCTAAGCCAGTCACAAGCGGTGTCCCACAGGGCTCAGTCCTGGGACCCTCTTGTTCGGCATTTATTTTTCCGAGGTACAGGCAAACATAGGAGGATTGTGGCTGACAAAGTTCGCAGATGACTGCAAACTGGGCGCCATAATTGATACTCCAGCGGACACAAACATCCTTCAGAGAGGCCTCATAGAAACGGATAATTGGTGCCAGAGCCATGGCCTTAAGCTAAACGCCAAAAAATGTATAGTCATACCCTTTGGGAAAAACAAGGTAACGACAAATTACCACATAGGTGGTAATCCATTAAGTACGGAAGAGGTAATCAGGGACCTAGGGACCCAGGTTGACAGTAACCTCTCATTTGACACTCACATTGCCAAAGTGGTTAGGAAGACCTTCTATATTGCCCACCATATCATGAAGGGTTTCACATCTAGATCAAGAGTGGTCATTGTGCCCCTGTACTCTTCTCTTATCAGGCCAATGATTGAGTACAATGCCCCATTTGGGATGTATCTCACCCGACACCTGCAGCAGTTGGAAAGACCCCAAAAGTTCCTCACCAAGAGGATAAAGGGTCTTAAACATATGTCATATGCTGCCCGACTGAAAAAACTCCAGCTCTATTCAGTCGCATACCGCCTACTCAGAGGTGATCTGTGCCTGACGTACAAGGCCATGTCCAATCCTGAATTAATGGACATGCTCCACCTCAGAAAATCCAAATCCATCAGAGCCACGAGAACAAGTGACTTAAACCTCAACACAGAAATAAATAGAACGTGCTGGAGGGACAGATTCATAACCCAGAGGCTCCCTACACTCTGGAACAGAATCCCAGTCCATGTTAGGCAGAGCCCCTCACTGACTCTATTCAAGAGAAATCTCGATGAGTGGATGGGAGATCGTAGGTTTACCCCGGGGGTCATCTCTTTGTCACTACTAGACAGAGGCATAGTAAACTAAACCCTAAAAGGGCATAGTATTCTCATCCTAAGGGGTGGTGTAAGCCACATACACTCTGGCTAGGCTTATAAATGCCCTAGGGCAGATAGCCTAGTACGAACCTATGAACCTATGAACCTACATGTGTCCCCAAGCCCATGACTACTGGGTTTACATTTAGGGATGTGTTATCAATAAGATAGTTACCAGGTGTAGCTGACTTCCCAAAGGATACTATTATGCATTTCTTGGCATTTAGTTTTAGTCCATGGCTCTGACACCAGTTATTTGTTTTTGTCATCCCTTCTTGGAGGACATTAGTGTCTGTGGGGGATTTTATGACTGCTCCTAATTTGCTTCATCTGTAATATAGTCAGCCAGTGGCCCTTGATGTTAGCTTTGAGTTCAGAGAAGTAGATACTGTGACAAAGGGAGATACTGCCAGCCCAGATATCTGGAATTTTGTAAATAATTATATGTCATTTGTGAATATCAGCATGATTTATATACAATGCTTGTGTTACAACTGTATTAGAACTGTATGTCATGTGTATATCAAACTAGGTTTGTACAGACATGTTGAAAGCATATTTTATAAAGTGTTTGTGCTTAAAATGCAACCACAGCATGCCCTACTGGAAAAGAACAGAAATGTGCATGCACTCTTATAACTGTTTAAATGTATATATTTTAATAGTGGAAACTGTAACATAGGAGGTTAACATCAGTCCAGCAAAACTTAAGAAAAATAGCTGAACTTAAATTACTTTATGGCTACACAGTAAAAGATGATCTTTCAGTTTTAATGCAGCAAGGAGACACAATGTCTAAAACTAAGGAGCTATCTGTATTGTCTCCAAGGTGAAATAATTACTAGCCTTCAGATATGAAGGGATATAATTGCTTTATGACTTCCAGTATCTGCCAAAGGTCTGAGGTCTATCTATTTTCACAGTAGATGCTAAATAGTGCCAGCTTCCAGCAGTGGGGGTTCACCTTGGATAGAGTCAGATGACAAGAAATAATGTCATTCTGCAAGCTATTCCAGCAGTAATATTAGAGATATCAATTTGAGAAATCTCTGAGAGAGACACAACATTCTGTATTTTGTCTTGGAAATGATAACAGCAACAATAAAAAACATTCACCACATCTGCCTTGCTCTTAAGTATGTTACCTAGGCTATAGTAATTCTCTTAGATTCAATCAGGAATATAGTGAAGCATAGTTTAGATGTTTTTCTTTATTTATTTGAGACTGTCTTGCAATGTTGTTTTAAATATCTCCTGTGGTTTTAAACTCTGATGTCACTGTGATTATATACTGAGTATTTTCTTGTTATTTTATTATTTATTATTAAATATATTTAAATCGTTCATTGTGGCTGATCTTTGTGATACATATTTAAGTTTTGGGAGTACTTGCATATTTATTTGGTGACACTGTCCGCTGCTCCTAATGGCCTTGCTCTTGGTCAAGCTACCATTTGCATTAATATTTATATAATACATTAAGATTGGACACCCTTTGTTAAGGGTCTTAAAGTAGTTGATAAATAAATGGCTGGTGGCAGTTATAACTACCTTATAGTCTGGGCAAAAGGCAACATAGCTAGTAAACCTGTGCCAGCCTTTCTAAGGTGTATGTGTATGTGTGAGTGTGTGTGTGTGTGTGTGTGTGTGTGTGTGTGTGTGTGTGTGTGTGTGTGTGTGTGTGTGTGTAAATCAGACCTCAAAGTGTGTGTGTGTGTGTGTGTGTGTGTGTGTGTGTGTGTGTGTGTGTGTGTGTGTGTGTGTGTGTGTGTGTGTGTGTGTGTGTGTGTGTGTGTGTGTGTGTGTGTGTGTGTGTGTGTGTGTGTGTAAATCAGACCTCAAAGAGTGTGTGTGTGTATGTGTGTGTGTGTGTGTGTGTGTGTGTGTGTGTGTGTGTGTGTGTGAGAGTGTGTGTGTGTGTGTGTGTGTGTGTGTGTGTGTGTGTGTGTGTGTGTGTGTGTGTGTGTGTGTGTGTGTGTGTGTGTGTGTGTGCATGTGTGTGTGTGTATGTGTGTGTGTCAGCTACTTGGGCAGGGACACAAAGCACTCGTTTGTCAGAGAAGGTGCTGGAGGTCTAGGCTTAGCCACTCACCTGAGATCTCAACTCTATAGCTGTGCCAGTGGGGAGTCTTACTGGGGATCTGGAGAAAGAGGGAGAAACCAGTCCTGGACAGACTGTGGTCTCTGTGTGCTCTTAAGGAAAATTGTACTTGATCCAGGGAGCTGCATCTGGAAATACTGTGTGTGTACTTGTCATCCTCTCAGTGTATGTTCCCCACCGTTGTCAGTGGTGAGGATTGAGGCCCCTTGATTACTGGTTCTGTGGTGAAGCATCACAGATGCCATAAAGGAGCAGTCCCAGGATTGATCCTTGAGGGACTCCAGTAGTGACTGGCCTCTTTGTAGAGATAGACTTCTCAATTCTCGCTTCCTGGGTCCTGTCTGTGAGCCACCTGCTATCCAATGGGTGACATAAGGGTTTATACTTAAACTGTTGAGTTTGTCAATAATACCCAAGTTGGGTATTGGATGAAATGTCTTGGCCTTGTTAAGGTAGGCACTGTGAAATGCTTTACCTTCATCCATTGCTTTCATGACCTTCTCAAAGAAGTTCACCAGAATAAGTAAGCAATGACCTGCCCTTGACAAAAGTAAATTTGGCTGGATCCAGTGTCTGGAGGTTTTGTATGTCATTACTGATCATCAACATGATAATTCTTTCTATGGCTTTGCATGTGAGACTAGTCAGACTCATGGATCTGTAGTTTCCAGGGTCTGTAGATGGACCACCTTTGTGCAGGGGATGACTGTTTCTGTTCTCCATTCATGAGGCACAAAGCCTGTTTGGAGGATACTGTTAAATAATAATTCCAGAGAGAGTGACAGGCCATGTTTCTTGCCATTTAGAAGGCTGCCTGGGATATTGTCAGCACCCACTGATGCAGTGTTCTTGGCCGTAGAGAGAGCATTGAGGACCTGTACCCTAGTGACAGCAGAGAGAGTTATATTTGATGATATTTTCTGAGGGCACACTGGTGGGGAGACAGTGGTAAAGTCAGGGCTGAATTTCTTTGCCAGTATGTTTGCTATACCTTCTGGCTCAGTGTAGGTTGCTCCAGTAACAATAAACTCTGCACACAATTGTGTATTAATTTTGAGGATGCACACATACCTAAGGAATGCCTTGTGGTTGCTGCTGGCCTAAGAGGCCAAATTTAACTCAAATTTGGCTTTAGTAAACTTTATTTGTCCTATAAGTTATTTGCTTAATTTGATGAGAGTGCTTTTATCCTGCTGGGTGTTGCACCTCCTAATTTGTGCCATGATTTACTTCCTTCTGTTATACAGCCTGTTGATTCCACCAGGGGGGCTTGTTTTTTGAGTTAGTTCTGTACTTATTCCTGGTGGGTACCACTGCCTCTATGCAGTTATTAATATGCTTGCATAGGGTTTCTGTGAAAAGTTCCATATAGGCAGCCAAGTTCACAGGGTTTAGGGTGGCTTGAACTTTTGTCAGTTATGACTTAATAGTAGAAATTTAGCCTTAGAGTATTTCCTTAACATTCCGGGGTTATGTGGGGTTCTGGGTTTTATTTTTACTTCAAAGGAAACCATTTTGTGATCTGTGCCTACCTGAAACAGTACATTACACTAGGGGCTGTGCACACTCCCATATTAGTGTGGACCAGATCCAGTATGTTTGCACCCCTGGTCAGCATATTGATAGTCTTGTCAGATGAGAGGGGTTGTGTTTACACAATCAAGGACTCTGTGCCTGCATGTTTGGTGTTCTATATGATTCCCATTTAATAATGGGGAAATTAAAGTCACCCATGAATATGGTGTTTTGTTGGATGATAAGTGTTTCCAGGAAGCTGAAATACATGTTCTAGTTTTCCTGGGTTACAGAGAGGGATCTATAGCTTGCAAGTAAATGGCTTGGGATTTTGCCTGTGGTGAATTCAACATGGAGAAGCTCAAGTTCTTCATCCTGTTTGACCAGCCTTGAGCTACATTTATTTTTGATGTAATCGAGATGCCTCTATCTTTAGTCCCTGTTTGGGTATTTTCTGGTTTAAGTGTGTGGAAGGCATTATAGCCTTGCACTGCATGGGTAATTTCCACAGGGCCTATGTTAAATGTTTGAACATCCAAAATGCCGAATATTACATGGTGAAGACCAAATGTTCAACATTTGGATGTTCGAACATCAAATTAAAAAAAAAAGTAAAAAAAAGAAAAAAACACTTTAACAGTATAGGCTGTACCCCCCACACCCCCTACGTAACTATACCAACTCTGAGACCGCACTTCAGTGCAGAAAACAGAAATTATCCATATCTGCACCATACGGTGCCATTGAAAGTCTATCTTCGAACATTCAAAATTTTGAATGTTTGGTCTCGACCATGTAACATTCGAAATTTTGATCATTTGAAGATTTGTCAGGTACCCTTTCCACAACTTTAAACCATGTCTCAGCCACTGCAGAGACGTCAGCATTCTCTAGGGAGTGGGGAGCTTGTAAGGAATGGAGTTTCTTATTTAAACTCCTTATGTCGAGCAGTAAAACTCTCTAGATTTTCTTGGTTTTGATTTGCTATGTCAGAAGTATTTTCAGTGTGGCATTGCTTAAAAGTAGTACTATGGGGGGGACAATCTTTTATCTAATATTTGAAAGCCTGTAGAGAAGAGGTAAAGGCCAACCCTGGCAAAGTAGAACTGCCTGTTGACCATCTCCTTCCATGCTGACATATATTGCACCCACTTTGAATGACACCAGAAACTAAGACAATTATTAAAGGCGACCTTATTTTGTTCATATTGTGGCATCATCTTTGTAGAGTGCACAGTGCTGCTCAATGCTAAGCTCATACCTGCCTGGGGCATTTATTCTGAGAGCTCTATGATGTCTCTCTTCATGTACTCTA
>NC_056737.1:1011582782-1011720282 GCF_019279795.1 Protopterus annectens
ACAAAATCACCACTGATTCTGAAGACAACCATGAAGCATTCTATAGCTATGTCAAGAATCTCAATGCCAACACACAGATCTGCTCTGAGTTACAGCACAATGGCACTAAATATACAGACCCAACTAATATTGCCAACATCCTGGAAGATAGGTTCAGTGCTAACTTTACCCCCCCCCCTTCTCAGCCCCTAAACAGCCCATCTCTATACCGGAAGAATGCAAAGTTCCTGTAATCATGGCTGCACAGGTAAAAAACACACTCTTCAAAGCCAAGAACACAGTATCCATGGGACCAGACAACATCCCAGGCTGCGTTCTACATGAACTACAGAATGAACTGGCACCCCACCTAAGTACCATGTTCAGTCATAGCCTCACCTCAGGTTTTGTGCCTGCTGAATGGCGCACAGCAATGGTTATCCAACTCCACAAGGGGGGAGCCACCACGGACCCCGGGAACTACCGCCCCATTAGCCTGACGAGCCTGGTCTGCAAGGCCATGGAACGTATCATCACGGAACTTATAAACAAAGACATTGGTAATCGCCAAACTCTGGATCCCACCCAGTTCGGGTTTGTAAAAGGCAGATCATGTTTCCTAAACTTGATAGACTTCTTTGAAGCAGTCACCAAAGCCATAGACAAGGGTAAGGTGGTTCACACAGCCTATCTAGATCTTGCCAAGGCTTTTGACACCATCCCCCACTCTGGAATTATAGATAAACTCACTAAACTAGGTATAAATCCCTATGTCACAAGATGGGTTGCCAACTGGCTCACTGACAGAACTCACACTGTGAAAGTAGCAGACTCCAAATCTGACTTCAGACCAGTGACAAGTGGAGTACCACAGGGTTCAGTCCTGGGTCCTCTCCTATTTGGTTTCTACTTCTCTGAAGTACAGGCTAACACAGAAGGTCTTTGGCTAACGAAGTTCGCAGATGACTGCAAACTAGGAGCCATAATCGAAACTCCTAATGATGTGGACATCCTACAAAAGGGCCTCACTGAGACAGATGCCTGGTGTCAAAGCCATGGCCTCAAGCTCAATGCCAAAAGGTGCATTGTCATCCCCTTTGGTAAAAACTCTGTACCCATGAACTACAACATAGGCAGTAGTATACTTAACACTGAAAGTGTGATAAGAGACCTTGGGACACAGGTGGGCAGTAGTCTCTCCTTTGATAATCACATCACCACAGTAGTCAGGAAATCCTTCTACGTGGCACACCTCATCACAAAAGGTTTTTCATCCAGAAAAAAAGAGGTCATTTTTCCCCTCTACTCATCACTCATTAGACCCATTATAGAGTACATCACCCTTTTGGTATGTACCTCACAAGACATCTACAACAACTGGAAAGGCCGCAGAAATACCTCACAAAGAGGATTACCAGCCTCAAACAGATGCCCTACGCAGACCGTCTCAAAAAACTCCAGCTTTACTCCGTCGCATATCGCCTACTCAGAGGTGATCTCTGCCTAACATACAAAGCTATGTCAAACCCAGAGCTGCTGGACATGCTCCACTTAAAGAAATCCCAATCCCTCCGAGCTACACACTCTAGGGACCTAAACCTTGTCACCATAATAAACAGAACATGCCGGAGGGATAGATTCCTGTCCCAGAGACTTCCCATGCTCTGGAATAAACTACCTATCTATATCAAACAAAGCTCCTCATTAGCACTCTTCAAGAAAAATCTTGATGATTGGATGGGAAACAGGAAATTCACCCCGGGGATCACCTCTGTGGCTCTGCTCGACAGTGGCACAGAAAAATAATTTTCTTGAGTGGCAAAAGCCAGGGTACCTTTCTGGCTGGGCTTGTATAGGCCCCAGGGCCGATAACCTAGTACCTACCTATGAACCTATGAACCTATGAGTAGGTGATATGCAATGGAGTAAAGCTGGAGTTTTTTTGAGACGGTCTGCGTAGGGCATCTGTTTGAGGCCGGTAATCCTCTTTGTGAGGTATCTCTGTGGCCTTTCCAGTTGTTGTAGATGTCTTGTGAGGTACATACCAAAAGGGGCGTTGTACTCTATAATGGGTCTAATGAGTGATGAGAAGAGGAGAACAATGACCTCTGTTTTCCTGGATGAGAAACCTTTTGTGATGAGGTGTGCCACATAGAAGGATTTCCTGACTACTGTGGCGATGTGATTATCAAAGGAGAGACTATGTATATATCTATATCGATATATATCTATAGATAGATAGATAGATAGATAGATAGATATACGGGTCTGACTAAATTGTTCAGTTTGTGAAAAAGTCATTACCTACCTGCCTACTTAATCTGATTAACAGGAAAGCTGATCAACTTTGCTGTGAAAAAGCTGTTATATAGGATTGGGGAGTACTGTGCAGTCTTAGAGTTGGTTTATTTAATTAGCAGAGGTTGAGGTGGAAACTGTTTTTGCATTGCGTGCTCTGAGGTTCTTATGTCTGAGCATGCGCAGTGGGTAGTCAATGATTTTTTTGCCAGCCTTTTTTTCTACATTTACTTTGTTGATCTACTGAAGTTTTGATTCATTTCAGAAGATGCATCAATTAATATCTGTATCTGTCTATTAATATCTATATAATATGTGTGTGTATATATATATATATATATATATTTACACACACACACACACACACACACACACACACACACACACACACACACACATACACACACACGCACACACACACATGCACATACATGAGTACATTGTAAACATTTTTAGAAAATGAAGAATTGTCACAAAGCTATGTTACTGATTGAGCCTTTTGTCAAACTGCTATTTCAACAAACCAGTAAACTAATCAAAAAAGGAAAACAGTTTCCTTTTCCAACTACTTAAATAAATAAATAAATAAATAAAATAACCACAAAAAGAAAATAGAAGAACAGAGCACTAACGTGTAGATGTTATTTGTCTGTATAGTGGTACAGTTAGGGAATGTGGGTATGTAGTACGCTAGTGTGCACCATTGAAGTTAGCATTAATACACATTAATAAGGGGTGGCAGGGTGGGGCTTCTCCCAACTATCCTGAGCACAGTGAGCAGCAGTAGTTTATTGTTTTCTAAGTTTTTGTACATGCATTGTTAATAGAAAGGCAAGACTGTCTCCACTAATAACCTACATTATGTCCTCCCGCAGAAAAGTAACTTTCCTGCACAAGCTGTGTATTAGGATGTCTTTCTTCATTTGCCCATCTCTATGTACACATTACACTAATATTGTTCAAATTTATGTCAAACTCTTTATTCCATGAACTATGCTCCCTTGATTGAATGTCACGTTGGCTTTTGAAATCTGAACCCAGTTTGTCAATAGAGGTGCACAACTTCTTTATAGCATGGATCATCTCTCAATGCTATGATTTACGGCTGTCTTATTCTTTGCTTTGTATTTTGTTCCAGTTTATTCTGCATTTATTATTTTTGTACCTTCTTATTTGGTACGCCTTTATTTCTTCAGTCTTTTTTTTAAACTGATGTTATTATTTGCCACTTTTAAAACCAAAGCTATCCATCAAGTCCTTTGGTCACTATTAACTAATGTTTGTTCTAAATAATGACTGGGCATTTAAGGGGATTTATTATATATTCCTGAAACAGAAATATCTATAACAGAAAAAGTCAACCCAGCTATCACCGAAGTGAAATGAAAAATCCTGAAATAAATATCGGAAAAGTAGTACCATTACACAGGTCAGCACAGTTCCAAAATGTATTACATCCTTAAACGGAATGGTATAAATTAATGTCACTAAGAATATATGTGCATTGGATGAATTGCCTGCACCTTATATGGTGAGCTGGTTTTCCCTCAGCATACCTTCCAAACTATCTCTAAGATTACATTTTTTCAAATGGGAGAAATAACTTTTTTTCCCCTCTGGAAAGCCAATTATTCACTGGAAGGGTGGAAAGCTGGACTTGACATTAATGTTAATGTTCAAATGTTTTATTCATGGTTGTTGGGGTGTGTGTATCCTTCCATATTAACGTTACAGGATGGCTTGCAGTACTAAAAATAATATTCTTTGGTAATGTATAATTTTATTCTCATTTTGTTTTATAAAATTTAGAAAAACATTATTGGTCTCCTTATAATATGGCTATGAGATCTCAGTATTGTCAATTATAAACTAGTCTAGGAAGTACTATTACTGATGTTACCTCAAAGTACTGCTCAAATTAAACATAGTCTACGGTCTAAACACAAAGTATATACACTGTTCTCCTGAAACTGTTTATGGTTTTTTGGACTCAGGCTGATACCTAGTTCATCTTTTCTAATTCAAGTCTTTTAGCATCAGTATTGCAAGACTTTGAATTCTGACAGCAAAGAGATTTGCATGTTAATGAAGATAAGATTCAATGAATACTGAAAATAATTTTCTAGTCTACTTCATGTTAATGAAGTTCAAATGTTTGTAGGCAATCATACTGCTGTCAGAAAAAAGAAGACAAGGAAGGCAAAAGAAATCAGGAATGTAGGGTACTACTTAATTAAAATACATACAGATGTTACTTACAATAAAGCTATGTATACCCAGACATCATATTTTCTTTAACTATGTCAGTGTTCAGTGAGACATGCATTACCTTTATTTTAGGCATGGAGCCAAACAGATCTCTTATAAGTGACAGTGTGTATTTGCTAGTTATATTACATATTATAATTTAAGTGATAGGTAAGATGAATTATTAATACAACAAAGAAGGCACCACATATGATCATGGCAACAGGTTTCAATGTCAGCATTCCTGGTCTCTAAATAAATGTCTTAGTTGTTTTGTGGTGAATAAATGATTTCTCCCTCTCTCTCTCTCTCTCTCTCTTTTCTTTTCTTTCCTAAAAATAGTAGGGCAAATGAAAATTACGTTCCAAACTTCACAAAAAACTAGCTTGCATTGGTTATGTTATTTATGCATGTTTTTTTCTCTTCTAACTGCACAGCATTTAATCACCAAATTATACACACTTGATTTGTAATTCATGACATTAAATACTCACATATTTTAACAAGGAGGTGTGTTCCACTGAAGTCTTTAAACATGTTAAGCTGTCAAGTACAAATTACACTTCATTAAGAAACATTTTCATTTATTTAATTGAACTGAACCCTACTTCAACAAAGCAAGCTCCCTATTAATTTAAACATGAATTTTTGCAGTGCAGGTCAATAGACCTGACAGATACACTTCCATTTGTAGGAATGTTTAGCTGCAAATGGTTATAAATATAATACTAATTTCTAGTGGAATGTTAATTAGAACTTTAGATGAATCAAGCTGACCTGTAGTGAACCTGATAATGGGGTTGCTTTGATGTTGCTCAAAGGTTTAACTAATCATTTTAAATGCATGGGAAATATTTGCATACTGCACTCAGTATGACATGTACTTAACCTCCTAAGGAGAAAAAATAAATATTTATTAAATACTTTCTGCAGCAAACAGAAACAGCCACTCTGTGACATGGGCTGTAGCCACTAATGTGTGTGTATCATTTGCATTATAAACAAATAAAAATTATAAGAATGCATTTCAAACCTACAGACCTGCATGTGCAAAATTTCATAAACCTGAAGACAGGCGAGGTTACATACTGTGAAAGAATAGAAGAATAATAAAGATTATACTGTGGGACAGCAAGTGATGGTTTTCATTCCTGTCAGACACAATAAGCTGGAGGCAGCTTGGGAAGGACCCTTTGAAGTGATAAGGAAGGCCAGTGATGTTAACTACATGGTAGAACTGCTAGGCAGAAGGCAGGGGCACAAATTGTACGGTGTTAGCATGATGAAACATTACCATGATAGGGATGCCCTGGTGCTAAATATTTGCAGTATGAGGCAGAAGGAGTCAGAGGAGGATCTATGGCTACAGGAAGCCAGCCAGGAAAATCCCAAGTTACCACGGTGAAGCTTCAGATTGCAGGCATATGACATGACATTACAATGCTGTAGTGGGGTCAGCAATGCCAACGCAGATGGGATCTCAAGAGAGGAAATGGGGTAACATATTCTCAGAAAGGCTTATTTCTCTCAAGCCACAGTTCCCAAGGGTTACTTGAAAAACTAGCTTGAGTCTTCAAAGGGGGAGAGGTGTGATGATAGGAGGTACTGGCAGTAATGCCAGGAGAAGTAGGGCAGCAGATGTATGACTTGTGCCAGCACAGCTAGCTGGAATTTTGTAAATAATTATATGTCATTTGTACATCAAACTGATTTGTACAGATATTTGTGCTGAAAATGTATTTGTGAGGTTTGCTTGTGTTAAAATGTATCAACAGAACACCCAGCTGGAAAATAAATGTACATGTATTATTGTAACTGAACTAAATGTATACATTTTAATAGAGGACAGTGGGACAACAAAGGTTAATCAGGTAACTTGCTTTAAGAAAAATAAGGGAAATATAAATGATCTGTTAAACCATTAGAATGTCACCCCACAGTGCTTAAGAGGACCAGAGACAGTGAGTCTGGGAGAAGCCTTTGTTCATTAGCTCAGTAAAAAGAGGGGAAGCCTCAGGCTCTGTCATAAACATTTAGATGTGTATTGTGGCCATCTATGCTAAATTTCTGTCTCAGATTTGGAAGTGGGATGCTGTGAGAAGCTGGAGTCAGTAACCAGATGACATCATTCTGCAAGCCATCTTGGATATTATATTTTACAGGGAGTAATCTCTGAGAATGGAGTGTTCCGTCTTGGAGAACTTGAATAGAAAGACTGCTTCATTGTGCCTTGCTCTATCAAGTAAGTTATTAGGGAATAGCAATTCTTCTATATTCAGTCAGGAATATAGTGAAGCTTAGTTTAGATATTGTTTTTCTTTATTTGTTTGAATCTGTCCACCAATGTTCTTTTTAATATCTCCTGTGATTTACTTATTTTTATTTGACATTTGTTTACCGGAGAGGTCCAACGGGGCAAGGAGTCCATTTTCAGTGGAGGCCTGGAGAGAAAAGCTCCACATTTAGACAATAGTGTCATACAAATAATAGTACAATAATACCATTCGTAGCTAAAAGAGACACATAGAATTTCTAGATTTGAAATCTGTGGTTTACTGTTAAATATATTTAGTATTTTTATGCTGTATTATTATATTATTTATTATTAAATATATTTAAAACTTTTATTGTGGTTGGTCTATTTTAGAAAGTATTTAACCTTTGAGAGTGCTTACATTTATATGGTGTCACTGTGTGGGCCACTCCAGAAGGAATAGCTGTCTTTTTGAATTGCTACCATTTGTATTGGTATTAATATTATACAGTATAATTACACACCCTTTGTTAAGGACCATAGAGCAGCTGATTCTGAAGTATCTGGTGACAGTGATAACTACCTTATACTCTGGGCAGAAGGGGACACAGCAGGTACATTTTTGCTAGTCTTTCCCAGGCACATGTGTATGTGTGTGTGTGTGTGTGTGTGTGTGTGTGTGTGTGTGTGTGTGTGTGTGTGTGTGTGTGTGTGTGAAAAATCAAATCTCACAGTGTGTGTGTGTGTGTGTGTGTGTGTGTGTGTGTGTGTGTGTGTGTGTGTGTGTGTGTGTGTGTATGTGTGTGTCTGTCTGTGTGTGTGTCAGCTACTTGGAGCAGGGACAAAAAGCACTGGACTTACAGAGATGGCGCTAGAGGTCTTGGCTTGGATACTCAACTGAGAACCTAACCCTAGAGCTGTACCAGTGGGGAGTCTTATTGGGGACCTGGAAGGAGACAGATAGAGAAATCCAGACCCAAAACTGAAGGTGTTTCCTGTGTGTTCTTAAGGGATATTATGCTTGATGCAGTGAGGTCTTCATCTGTAAATACTGAGTGTATCCATTTGTATTCCAAGTTCACATCCATCTTCAGTGTCAGTGCTGAGGATTCAGGCTCCTTTATTACTGGCCCAGCGTGGGGATATCACACTCATGGAATGTTTTTTTTTTTTTTTGTTTGTTTTGTTTAATTTTGTATTGGTTTAACATATATGCAATATATGCACAACAAGGAAAAAATTCAGTATCAAATACTGTTTCACAGTGTCAGAAATACATTAAACTATCAGAGTAATCCAATGCAGTTAACAAACCAAATATCTTGGCATTTCAATAGCAACATTTCAAGACTATCCCATAACTAGATGTCTTAATATGATTTGCAGACCTTAGTCTAATCACTTCTTTTTCAGTTTCACATAACACTGTTGTTAAATTTTGAAATGCTTTAAATGTAGGAACTGAGTTTGTTTCCCAGGTTTTTGTAATAATTGTTCTAGCTACTGCAAGGAGACTCTAAAACATTCTTATTGTTTAGCTTTTACAGAAAATGGAAGTGAGACATTCATTAGTAGTGTTGATCTTGTTAAACAGCAGTTATCAGGCCATAATCCTTCAAAAAATTACTTATGTCTTCCCAATAAACCTTTAATTTCTCATAATCCATAAAAATATGTGCCCAATCAGCTTCTACACCCTTACTGCATCTCCACCAAACTGAAAAAGTCACTTTACTAAATTTGGACATTTTAAAGTGAGTAATAAATACTCTATTTATATATGTCCACATAAAAAAACATTTTCAGTATAAACTTAAAGATGTGCTTAATAAAGGGTGGGGGCATTTCTCAGCATTAAAAAAGATGCTTGAATAACTGACTTAAGTAACACAATTTTATTCTTATCAATTGAGTCATTTAATCCACTACTATCTAAAATAATTCCAAAAGTTTGCATCAAAATTATTTTTTTTTTATAATTAACTTATATAAAGTAGACATATTTATTTCTAGTTTAATTTACCTTCAAATAATAGCAATAATATATTCATACAATGGGGAAATAGTGTTCTGATCCTTTTTACCTTTTTTATGTACACATCCATATCATTTCTTTTTAATGGATAGTATTAGTTGCTTAACAGATTCATCCAACTTATAATCTTTCATTAAACATTCTGATGACTTAGCTTTTCCTTTTCCAAAGTAACCATGCTAAACCATTCCTTTTTAATACAGTCATTTCAACAATGTTCTGAGTTTCCACAAACCAAGAGGTGGATGTGATGGAAAAGCACAATAATTTCCATTTTAAAATTAAGGGGATTTTCTAAACATATTTCTTAACTGTTTTAAGGATTGATTTCATATATGAAGAGTTTTAAACTTTGAAATAGATTTCCTTCTAAAGTATGTTTATTAACTAAATAAAGGGATGATTACATACTTCTAATTTATCATATTTGATAATCCTATGTATATGAATTTTATATAATCAACTCCTAAACGGTTTTCCATTGACTTATGTAAACTGAGTATAGCCAGAATATAATAGAGTTAAAATGTGCCACGATGGAATAAGAGTCTCCATCAGGAAAGCTAATCCCACCATACTCCCAAAGTCAAATATGATTTCTTTAAGCAATTATCAGCTTTTTAGGCTACCATAAGAATGAAGTTAAGTTTTTTTCCCCTATTTTAATTAATAGTTTTTTATAAGGTAGTAAGGCTGTTGAATGTAATATATGGATAATCGTATGTAATGCAATCATTTTAATAAGGATTAACCTATCTTCAACAGTTAAAATACACTAATTCCATTTTTAATAAGGAGTAGCACTTCTTCAATTACTTTTTAATTATTATTAATAATCTTATTTAAATCTTGATTAATATTTATTACTAAATATTTTAATTTTTGCCCTTCCCAATTATATTTAAATTTATCTTTTAACTTACAATCCAGTAATTGATTCATCACTATGGTTTCAGTTTTATTATTAAATTTCAATAATGATATTTCATGAAACTTTTAAATTTCCTCATTATTATCTTCAATTAAGTTGTTTAGATCACTTGCAGCTAATAAAACATTGTCTGCAAAAAGCTGTGTTTTAGATTGAAAATACTTAAGTGAAAAAACATCAATTTTATCATTACTTCTTATACTATTAGCTAAAAGTTCAATGACTAATACAAATAATAAAAGAGACAAGGGACATCCTTGTTTTATATCTTTATTTAAGGTAAACCCTTGAGAAATGTAAGATCAAATTTTAGTATATGCTTTAGAATCCCTATAAAGATGTCTTAATATTCCAAAAATAATTCTTTAAAATGCATATGTTTCTAAAGTCTTAAATAATTAGTTCTAATCCAGAGAATCTAGAGCTCTTTCAACATCTAAACTAATTAAACCCATTTAACCCACCTGCTAAATTTAAAATTATTACCCTTTTGATATTATCATATGTTAATCTAGTAAATATAACAACTGTCTGATCCTTATTTAATAATGTATCTGCTATACCTCATATATCTTATGCTGAAAATGGAAGCAAATATGTTTTAATTTACAATTAATAATTAAACAGGTGATATGAAAAAAAACTATCTTTGTATCCTTTTCTTGTTTAAGTTTATGTAAAATTGCAGAAAATTTCAATGAGAGAAAATTGTTTTATCACTCTGGATTATCCTGAAAACTTCACTCAATAATTCTAAAACAATTAATGAAAGTAGATTATATAATTACATACTTAAACTGTCTAACCATGGAACTGTGACATTTTTACCTTTTTGAAACATCTTTAATTTCAGTTAAGGAAGTGAGTTTATTTAACAGTGGAATTTGCTGCTCTTTTAGTTCATTAGTAATATTCTTCTCTAACTCCTTATCGGTTTGGCATTCATCACAATTACTATTTTTATTTTCATTAATATCTTTATGGAATTTTTTTAAAAACATCAAAAGCTTTTCTATGCATCCAAAGTAAGCTTATTAGTAATACTATTCATCTTTTTTTTTTTTACTTCTATTAACTGATCTGTGGAGATTTTTTGAGTCATTGCATAACTTTGTAGTTTTCATTCTTCCAGAGCAATCTCTACTTTTTGCGTTGAAATCATTTATTTACTAATAAAACACTACCATTCATATAGCAAAGTTCCTAATTTGCCTGTGAAATAGACAAACTAACAAGCTATCTTTCCACCAACCAAAATGCAGCATTTCATAAAAAAATTGCCAAAAGCTACCATAACCTACAAATAATTTATATAATATTATATATAAGTTAAAAAGGTTTACTTTCAAAATAAAATGTGTAGGTTTGACAAAGAAGGAATGTCAAATAACAGTTGGCTGACTCCCGTGTTGCCGAATCTATTTGTTTTCAAGTCTCCAGTTCAGAAAATGCACTGTGCATTCGCACATGTGTGGTCAGCCACAGGACTAGAGATCGCGGTATAGTGCGGATCGGGAAATTTACCCTTTCCTCCACTGTAGTGTGATCTCGTAATTGGAATATATAATTAGCATGATGTGTGGGAGTGCAGCCCCCCACTAGGGATGTAGGTGGGCTTGACCCCTGCAAAAATGTTCAGTTTATTGCTGTATAGCATGCACATACTGCTGAAAAGTATAACCTCTGTTACTGTTCTCAAAGGTGCAAGGGAAGTACTATGTCAAATAATGCAGAATTTGAGTATTTTGCATTACATTCAACATAGTGACTTTCTTCTGCTGCAATTTTCTGTGTTGTGATTCATGTGAATGAAGGGAATTTGTTCTGTCATTTGCAGTTTTGATAGTAAACTGTCAAAATGTCTATAAATGTAATTATATATTGTGACATTTAGAATTATTGTTCTCATTACAACTTAAGGGACTAATAATCTACCACAATTACTCTCAAATAGTAAATATGTAATACAAATTTTCTTATCTATTAACTAGTTCTATACTATTTGATCATTTAAACACTGTTATATTCAAATCTTTAAATGTAAAAGCAGAGTAGCATGAAACATGAATAGATGAAGTAATCTGCAAAGCTTTTAAGATAACTAGCAATCTAGGCTTACCAAATATTTGACAATAAGAAATTTAATGCAGTTATATGTTTATCATGCTGAATAATATATACATAATTCATAATTCTAACAAAAGTCCTAAATTGTTTTTTATAGTATACGTGACTATACTTAAAATTTTCAAAGCCCCTTAGTGTGATAAATATCAAAACATCTAAATATCCTTTTACTCATTAAATTATTATCAAGTAAACCACATATCAGAGAGAGCACAATGCAAAATATTATTAATCTCATTCATTTATTATCATTCAGTGCAAGTTAACCACATATCAGAGAGAGCACAATGCAAAATATTATTAATACTCTTCTGTTGCTAACTAATAAATATTTTTAAAGTTAAACATTATAGTGGACATATTTCTCACATATATATTTGATTTAAAGTCCAATTCCCTTCTGTTTGTTGGCACAGCCACAATTCATTAACTTCCTGTTGTCACAAACATCAGTGCTGAACTTTGAAACTGGACTATTACCAGAACAGCTCTTCAAACAGGTGGAAAGCAAAACAACTTGAGTCAAATAATTTTACATAACTAAAGCATTATTTTGATCTTGAGCTCATTTTAAGTGCTAACAGCCTCATATGCAACCTCTGAAGGGAATGTGTTATAAAAGAACAAACTAAACATAGTTGCTAATACTTTAAGGTTACTATTTTTCACAATGCTTAGATCCGAGATTCATTTATTGAACCAGTATTTCCCCAGCATGCCCGTCTTACCCTGCCACCCTGCCACAAGTTGCTAGCATTGCCTGTGCTTACTAAGTCTTGCCCTCCCATCTTCTAAGGTGTTTCTCCATTTCATCACCCTGAATCACCATCTCTGAGAAAAGGGAAACACAAAACTAAAAGACTACTGGAACCCAAGCAAACAATCAAGCAAAAACCATAGTGAAAGAAAACATGCTACTTGCAAAGACATAACAGTGTATGTGCTTGAATTGATTATTTGACTTTTTCTTTTGTTTACTAGTCTGCCTACTGTAGTGCCCCATTGTGTGTTGCTACCAGCTTGCAGTGGTATCCATTCCCCATTATTTCTTCCACCTTTCTCCTCAGACATTTATCCCAGTTGCAATAACTATATCTGTCACTAAATGGCAGTGTAAACCTTACTGTTCATAACCATATCCCTAATTGTACTAGTTTGGGATAGACTTTTCTGCAGTACTTCCCAAACTATTCAGCTTATAATAGTCCCACTCTAAGCATGCTGCACTACATTAGCTCATAGTTCTAAATTAGCCCCAAAAGCTGCATCCCAGTGAACCCTTACCTGTCCAACCTCGTACACTCACTACTAGTTCCATTTCCATGGATTGTTCCGGTAGTATCCTCTCCTCTGCTCTACCTGCTGCGTTCACCCTGCAGGCTCACTCTGCTCCCCTACCCTACCCCCATTTCCCACCCACCCAGCACCTTCAAACTTATACTCTACAATACCACCCCCACCCCCTCATCAACCAATACACTACTACTTCATCAACAAAAGATAACATCTTGACCCATCCCCTATCTCCCTCCACACCCCTCTCACAATACTCAACCCAACCTGCTTAACTAGCTATTCTACTTTCTACACACCCTCCCCAAATCTTCATCTGCACTATGCTACCAAAACCTTCATACTTCTCAGCTCAAACACTACTTCTTTTAACCTTATCATACACCTATTACCTTACCCAGTCCTTAATGTCTAACCACTCACCATCATTTCTTATTACAAACTTCCTTCCCAGACTACACTCATACTCATCTATCCAAATATCCCCCAGCCTATATCCCATCAATGAATATCTGCTCTTCCCTTACAAACTAATTTCACCATATAAACACTCTACCCCTCTAACCACCCAAACCCTAAGAAATAAAATTATACTCAACTCTGATACTAAGCAGTCCAAGTACTTCTGCAACATAATTCACCTAATAAGCATCCTTCTGTCAGATGACATACACCCAAACCCAGGGCCCCATACCCACCCACTTCATCCAAACCCATCCTATTTGCCTCTCTAAATGCCAAGAGCATAGCACAAAAAATCCCAAACCTCCATGCCTGGCTTCACCATAACAAACCAGACATACTGTCTGTTTCTGTAAGTTGGTTAAAACCTCATATAAAAGACTCAGACGTAGCTCCACCTAACTACTCTATTATCAGAAAAGACAAAACCCTCAAAAAAGGCGGAGGGGTAGCTCACCTATACTCTTCCTCCTTATCAATTACTCCTTACTCTAAACCCATACCCCAATTCACCAATGCTGAACTAAGTCTGGCTCTACTTAAATTGAACAGACACAAACACATATGTATAGCCTCCCTATACATTCTCCCTGGAGACAATATCTCAGTACTCGAAGATATCCTGTCCTGGCTCTCCACCAACATTAGCAATGAAACTATTATATTGGGTGACATGAATAGTAACTGGTCCTCCATTCAGTCCCTTACAAACTCCCTAAATATTAACCTATATAATTTCTCTCAAATTATCAGTGCCTTAACCAGACCCTCCAAAGACACCTCCAGTGGTAGTACCTTAGACTGGATCTTCGTCTCTCACCCTCATTATTTCTCTGATAGTGGTATACTCCCAGATTCTCTCAGTGACCACCTCCCCAATACAGCTATCTCATAACTATATATTTACTTGCTACCTAAAAAACTTCAATCCCAACACCTTTTCTAACTCTCTAAAATCTATTAACTGGAACCCTCTAAAAACTTTAACCCTAGAAAATGCTATTACCTACTTCAACACAACTTTCTTAAACCTCTTGGACAACTATGCCCCCCTAAAATCTAAAAGAATAAAAAGCAATACCGCCCCTTGACTAACCAAAAACACACTATCTGTCATGCGCCTTAGAGATAAAGCCTGAGTTTACCACCCGAAAATGAAGTCTCCCTCCACTCTTAATGAATACAAAACGCTATGCAACAACGTTAAAAAGCTTATTACAGCCGACCGAAAAACATATTTTTCCTCACTGCAAAACAGCCATAAAACAAACCCACAAAAATTCTGGAACAGTATTTCCACTCTCCTCAATCCTGGCAAAAAAGGAAACCCTTGTCCAGTCCCCAATGCACTAGACACAGATCTGGCCTCCCAATTTAACTCTTTTTTCATTGACTCAATTGCCAAACTAACCTCAACCTTCTCTAACAACACTACACAACACTACACCTCCTACTTCTTCATTCCCTCCTAAGGCTTCACCCTCACCATCTCTCTCATGCATCTTCACCTCTCAACCCTCTCATTTCTCTATCAAGCCTATACCCACACATATCATAAAAAAACTTCCCCAAAAACTAAAACCCTGCTCCAATGCCCCTGATAACATTCCCTCATACTTTCTATCCATAGCTGCCAATGCTATTGCCTTTCCCATCAGTATACTAATCAACCGCTCAATCCAAGAAGAATATGTACCCCAACTATGGAAAAAGGCCTTCATCATACCCCTGCATAAGAGGGGCAACAATAATAATATCACTAACTTCCACCCGATCACCATCCTATCACCAATCTCTAAACTTCTTGAAAAATGCATCCATCTACAACTTCTTCCCCATCTCACAGACAATCATTTACTAATTCTCACACAACATGGCTTTAGACCCAACCACAGTACAACCACTGCCCTTCTTTCTTTCCTGGAAATTGTTAATAAAGCCAGCAACTCCGGCTGTACAGTATCTACCCTCCTACTTGATCTATCTAAGGCCTTTGATACCATATCTCACAACCTTCTCCTAGCTAAATTCTGTAATCTAAACCTATCCCCTTCCTCTCTCAACTGGTTCAACAGCTACCTCTCAAACAGACAGCAAGCAGTCAAATGGAAACAAGCTACCTCCTCCTTCCTCAACACCCCCACTGGTGCCCCTCAGGGCTCCATTCTGGGTCCCCTGCTCTTTAATATATTCATAAATGATTTCCACTGCTCACTCCCTAATGCAAAACTTATCCAATATGCTGATGATTCAACTATAATCTGTTCTTCCACCTGCATCTCCACACTCATAAGGCTGACACAAGATGCTTTCTCAACCACTGAGCAATGGATGTTATATAATCACCTAGCACTCAATGCCTCAAAAACTAAGCTAATGCTATGTACCCCTTCCAAATTAACCATCATAGATAAAAACTTATTCTCCATCAACACCCAGAACAATACTACGCTTGAATTAGTATCTGAGACCAAACTACTAGGCGTCCACATTGATGACCAGCTTAAACTTATCTCCCACCTTCAAATAAATATCAAAAAACCCACCAAAAACTTGGCATGCTCTATCACCATAATTGCTACCTCACTCCTTCTAGTTTATTCTCTCTACCACATTTCTTATCCCTTCTCTTCTTTATGGTGCTGCATTCCTAACAAACCTGCAATCCTCTCTTAAGACAAAACTCTCCTCTTGCTATAATAAAATTGCTAAATTTGCCACAAGCCACAAGTCTTCTATCCATCACTGTATAGCCATTCACAAATTAAACTGGTTAGAGCTGCCCAATTATATCACCTATATTCAACTTATTAATGGTAATCCACGGTGGTGCAGCTGTAGTGTTGTTGCCTCACAGCAAGAGGTTCAACCATTCAATTCTCAGCTAGTGTCCTGGGAGTGCCTTCTGTGTGGAGTCTGCATGTCTTCCCTGTGGGTCGAGTGGCATTCCGAAAGACATGCGTGAATGGGCATGCCTTTGTTGAAGGTTAGGCATTGAGCTGGCAACTTGGCACCATGAAAATCTACTGCCAATCATTGGCGGACTGGAGTTCCGCTGTGGCAACCCCTAACCAGGAAAAGCCGAAAGACAACAACAATGCACACAAACTCATTTTCACCCCATCCCTCTGTCCCTCTCTATCCTCCACCTTTAAAATGCACCTCCCTGAAAGACTCTTAAGATCTAACAATCAAAACCTAATGGAACTGTACAAACCTACCCATCCCCCAGACAAAAATCTCTTATCTTTTGCCCTTGCACATCAATGGAACTCACTACCATCATCCATCCATACCTCCACAAACCTCTCTTGTTTTAAAAAATTGCTTCACTCACACCTCATATCCCAGTGGGAATGCTCCTTCTCCCACCCCACATAATCTCCTCACCTCTCTTCACCTCTGACATCTCTGGCACCGTAATCTCCTATTCTAATATATTGGTTTAGTAGGAACCATTCCACTTGTAAATAACTACTCAAAAAATTACAAGCTTACTTTATCTCAGAAATTGTATCTTAAATGTAATACTTTTACTTGAATATCTGTACTTAGTGTGACCATACATTAATTGTAATTTCTGCCTCTGAAATAGTAACTTTTGAATGCAATGTTTTTACTAGTACTTCTTTACTAACTGTAACCAGAACTTTGATTGTAATTTTCTTTTGCTTGTTTTTGGAGCTTTCCTCCCCAGGAATCCATTGAAAATGGGTTCTTCTTGGCCCAATGGACTATCCTGGTAAACCAACTGCAAATAAATAAATAAATAAATTTAACCCTATAATGTACATACCGCACAAAAACAAATACAATTCTTATCTTACATAGATTTCAAGTTTCTAGTTCTATAAATTATAACTTATTGTCATTCTAATAAGAGAAATATATCTTCATCATTAAAGAATGCATTTATAGGTTTAGCTCAAATGGAATATATTTAAGTATTACACTAAAGATACAGTAAGACTCAATGTTTGTTTTCCTTGTCATGAAGAACACTTAACTTTAAAGCAGATATATACATTTTACATGAAGTGTATAGACCTAAGTAAATCATTTAAAGGATAAATGTACTTTTTCAATTTATAAAAAAATGCACCCAGAAAATAAAAGTCACTTGATTTTAAGATTTTTAACTTTGGAAGTAGTTTCCCATGAATTCAGCTTACTCTGCCTTTTATTTTTATTAACAAATGCAGATGCTTCTTCCAGTGTGAGAAATACTTCTGATTCCTCAGAGAGATATTTTGCCTTTGCGGGAATCAATAAAGTAGCTTTAATATTATTTTTAAGTTATTTAACCAATGGCAAGCAAGGGTTCCTTTTATTCATTACTTTACTGGAATAGTCATTATCAAACCTAATTAGATGCTCAAATTATTCAATGAGTGGATTTGACTCTCTTGCTTTTAATATTTGATCTTTTTCTATGCTGGATTTATTAGGGAGCATAACTATCACATTAGAATGGGGTCGGAGGTAAATGCACTAGCTAGACATTGTAGAGTAGCAGGTATGGGTCACACTTTTCATTTCAGTGTTATAAAACAACTATTAATTAGTCAAAGAGGGGGTGATATTATTAATCAAACTTTAGAATGTGAGCTTAGATGGATAATAAGAATGAGAGCAGATGAGCCGCCAGGCTTGAATGACAGGGTACAAATCAAACCTGTATTAAAGAATAGGAGAATTTTCAGACCTAAATAATATAAATGAATTAATTACTATAAGTATTATAGTATACATGCTAGGATTGTTCATTTGAAAGTATATGTATGTAATGTTTTTAAGTGTACTTGTATTTGTATTATTAGCTGTTTTAAGACAGTGATATGAATGCTTTTAACTTTGTATGGCTTTAAGCCCTTTGTATTTGAGCACTTAGCCATTATTTACTAATTATTTAATTATGTTTTCTCACCAATCATTGTAATGGGTGGGTTACTTAAACTTCATTCACAAAGCATGAATTGTATAGTCTGAAGAAGCCAGTTTGGCGAAAGCGCTCACTCTTGTCCTCATCGAATAAAACTGTGTTTTAATTATATTTGGATTGCAGCCTGCATTTTTGCCACCAAAGTCTTATTCATATTTGTGGATTTTAAACGAGCTACATTCCTGAGGTGCTTTAATCCTGTGGTGTTTCGTCTGAGCAGCCATTAGGGGACAACGTTCTATGGTGACTGTCTTCATTTATCTTTACTTGGTTGCGCTTTCCCCGATCTCTGTTTGTGTGCTGTGTTGCCTTTTAGTGATTTAATCCTACACAAAGCACTTATGTTAAACATTTACAGAAAACTATCATCAGTAAACAGAGATTTAATTGTAAAAGCACAGGGGTTGTCTACTTAGTTACTTGCTCAGAATGTGAAACTTATATGGGCAAAACCATCAGATGCCTTTAGAAGAGAATTTATGAACACTGTGCAGCAATAAAACACATGATTACATTCATGCTTTGACTAAGCATGCCAGTGAATGCAATACATTTCATATGTTTTCTTTTTTCTGTGTTAGATAGTGTGGATTTCACACTTGCTATAAATATTTTTAACACTGCCTTAAAATAAAAGAACTCAAGTGGCTTTAAGAGCAGATCAACCACCAGGATTAAATGGGCTTATAAGTATCAAATGTTTGCTTAAAAACAAAAGTATTTAAAATATCCCTAGCTTGTTCCTTTAAGGGATCTATTTGCTCTTATTAGATTTAACTGATTTTTAATTGAAGTTTGATTCTTATTGGATAATCAGTTGTTGCTGTATATAATGCCCATTCTTATCTTGTGTGTCATCCTGTTCTGAAGATCATCTATAAATGAATGAAAGTGCTTAACTGCACACCAGTTTGAGTTGCTCATTTCTAAGTTTTTGGCATGTTGTTCTTTATTTAGTCATTGCTTGTGCATGTAGCCATTGGTTTTAGGTTTTTCATTATTTTATGAATTTAAATATTATTTAATGTGGAGGCAAGTTTTCTTTTTTGAAGGTGTTATTAAATATCTTTGAACCCTTTATATCCCAAAAAGATAAAGCTTCAGGTAAGTTCAAGATTTCATGTAACCAGTTTGTTAAAAAGTTTATGTTGTTTCCCTCACACTTTTCAGGTATGCCATATATCAGCTTTATCTATAAGCCAGTTACTTTGTCTTAAAATGAACTCAATTTGAGATGCATCTTCAGTTATTTTCCCTTCAAGGTCATTTAAAGCTTCCTCTGTGCTACAGATTTGTACACTTTGCTGTTTCATAACAGTTTCTAAATGGCCCATCTTCTTTCTGCATTATTCTTTAAAACTTTTCATTTTATTATTTATTTGTTTACTTAGTTATTGACATTTGGTGACCGGGAAGTCCGACTGGGTCAGGAGCACATTTTCAGTGGAGGCCTGGGGTGAAAAGCTCCAAGAACAATACAACCATAAGATATAGCAGTTATAGCTCAATATTGCATAGGTTACTGGTAAAATACAAAGATTAGTAGTATTTGCAATTAAACATAAGCATACATATATCTTTAGACATAATACAAATTATCATGAGCATAGATAACATTTGCCACAGGTTTTAAAGTTCAGTCTAAAATTCTAGATTTGAGATGAGCATTACTAGCAGGGCAGATGGAGTTGTTACACGAGACATAGTGTTGTATTTTGAATGTGCAAAGGTAGGAATTAAATTATGATAGCAGTAAGATGCGGGGGGGGGGGGATATGACAGTATAGAGACAGTACTAGTAGAAGTAAGGGATACCAGCAAGATGTGCGGAGGGATATGACAGTATAGAGACAGTACTAGTAGAAGTAAGGGGTATTTGAAGGAAGGGAAATGATGTTAAGGAGGTAAAAGAGGGCAGAATATTGAATGGAGAGTGAGGAGGATATTCTAGTGAGAGAGTTAGGGAGGTTACTGTGATATATATTCTGAGGGGTATAAGTGAAAACTGAAGTGAGAGAATTATTAGAAGAAGCAGGTATAGACGAAAGAACAAAATAAGAAGTGGTGCTAGAAATATTTCAGGAGAAATAGAAAGGAGGAGTTAGAGAGGAATATGAAGTACAAGCAATTCCAGGTTCCAGGAGAGGAAGAAAGATGAGGGTGAAGGAAAAGTATCGTTAGTAACGAGGGCGAGAGGAAGTCAAAGGAATATATTAGTTATGGTAATCTTAACTCAGACATCAAGGCATATGTAAGAGTTGAAAAAGTGATTTTTAGCATAAATTTTAAGTGTTAAAGGAATCGAAGGCACTGATATTTGGAGGTTGGGTATTTTAGTATCCAGTTTGTCCATTGTTATTGAAAGATCCTACATTCTAGACATTAATGACGGCACATCTTTTTTAACAGAAGAATCCTGATTACCATTTTTGAGTGCCTCTTCAGAAGAAAATATAACAGGAAAATTACAGCTTTTGAAGAACTTTAAACTATAAGCCCTTCCTCTTACTACTGCTAAAATAGATAATCATTAAGTACCTCCAAAATCTTATGTTTTAGTTAAATTTTCTGACAGAAAAAGGTTTTCAGTCACAGAGCTTTCACCAGTTGCTGCACTCAATAAGCCATCTTGGCCACACCCCATGGAGGAATGCTAATTTTTGCTAGTATTTAGTGGATAATGTTTTCATTTCTGATATGCAGGTATGTTTCCTTAATCATGAGCTTGCCAGGGAAATAAATGTACACTGAGCAGTCTCTGTTTTAGAAGGAGTAGACTCTTCTTAATAGAGGTGCGGAGCATCCTGGGGTTTTGTTGATGAGTGCAGGCCAGAGGGAACCAGAAAATTAAGCAACAGGTACATGCAGTGGAGGCAGTCCCACAGGTGATACTCTGGACTGTGTTCACAGGTGATGCTCTGGACTGTGTTCACAGGTGATGCTCTGGACTGTGAAGTAATGCACAAAAAACCAAAGACAAGCAAAGAATAATCCACGACCTTGAAGAAAGGAACCGGAACTCTGCTAAAGTCCACAAGGCTGTATTTTTATTTCTGAAGTATTCCAAAAGTCACAGATAAAATCACACAAGCGCTTTCGCTCAGGCAATCCTGAGCTTTATCAAGTGAAAACAAATTGCAGTGTGCAGTAACCTCCATTAAATAGCCTGGCAATTATACAATTAATTAATTAGTAAATCTAGTACTGAGGTGTGGTGCTTTAGAGTTGGGTGTTAAAAAAAGTTAGTCATTATATCAACTCAAAAAATGAAATGTTTGCAATAACATGTGCACTTAAATAAAAATGACTAACCATAAAAAACATTTTAAAATGCCAGTTTCCTAGGTTTCAGAACATAAAAGTCTGAAGTCTGATTGGGGTTGTAGATTGTTAAAGAATATGCTTAAAGATGTGTTTAGATTGTCAGTGAATTGTTAAAAAAATTTTTTCATTATTACTTTACACTGATAAAAACATGCAATAAAATATGCGTGAGATATTTTTAATGCCCATCCATATAACATTTCATATAGAATTTGATTTATTAGTCGGAATCCTATAACCGTGGATGTTCAATAATTTAATATGCTGTGTGGGGATGCTGTGGTATGAAGGGGTCAAGTGTGAGAGTTATAACCTAGCCCTCCTAAGCTTGAGGACCGGTTTAATGCTGATCATCCCATTCAGACCTGGTGGCTTCCCTGCATTCAGTCTCAACTGCCATAATAGTTCACGGTAGCCCAAGGTGGATTCCCAGTCACCACCTCTTGCATCTGGCTCAACCTGTTCCAGGACTAGAAACTGGATTTTGGGTTCTGGGCAGGAGAGTGAGTGTTTGTAGAAGGCGTTGGTTTCCTTCTTCCTGGTCATGTCATAAAGATGCTTTCGTAGATACGTTTTCTTAATTCCCTCTTAGTTTTGCCCACATAGAAACTTTGACAGTTGGTGCACATCCCCAAGTATACGACCCTCTAGAGGCACAGGTGTAAAATCCAGTGGGGTGTATCTTGTAGTTCCTAGACGGGAGGTATGGTGCTGTTTCTTTGGATATGGCATGACATTGGGCACAGGCACCACATTTGAATGTGCCCAGCCTTGGTTGTTTTACCTTCATCTTTTTCTTTGATTTCTTTCAAATAATTCCTTTAAATTAGCCCCTCTTTTACGAACAAAACTGGGTTTAGGTGGTATGTAGTCCTTTAGTTCTTCAAAGAGGGTTAAAACCGCCAGTGATGTAAGATTGTTTCTTCCAATTCATAGGAATTTGATGAGTATGTGTGTGCAAAACTGTTAGTGTGAACAGTATCCTTGTTTTGTGTATTGTTGGTCACTGGTACAAACCCCCCCCCTAGTATTGGTTTGTAGAGGGAATGTCGTGCAGATTTTACCTCTGCTGCTAGAGTTAGAAATAGTTCCAGAGGGTAACCTCTCTCCAAGAAAAGTTTTTCAAAAATTCCACCTCAGAATCAAAATCTTTCTCCGTACTGCATATTCTACTTGCTGTGATGAGCTGCCCCTTAATGATGCCCCTCTTTTGATATGGTGGGTGGGCACTTTCGAAGTGTAGCAAGGAGTTAGAAAATGTTGCCTTGCGATGTAGTTTGGAATGGAAAGTTTTCTGATTGTAGTCCTTGTAAAGAGTGATGTCCAGATAATGAAGTTCGTGCTGATCCACTGTGTGTGTGAATTGTAGGAAATTCATTGTTGAATTGATGTGTGTAAGGAATTCAGATAGGTTCCCTTCAGAGCCAGACCATAAAATACAGATGTCATCCAAATAACGTCTGTAGAAAAGGATGTGATCTTTCCATGGGGGTATTAAAACGAATGTATGCTCCCACATGTGCAATACTACATTTGCGTAGAAGGATGCACAAGATGCCCCCATGGCAACCCTTGCGTTGCGGTATAATTCACCATTAAAAAAGATGAAGTTGTTGGACAAAACCATCTCCATCATTTCGGTAAGCAAGTTGGACATTTTGTTACTAAGGGTTGTCTTCTGGCCTAGAAATTGGGCAAACCATTCCAAACCTTTTTGATGAGGGATGCTGGAAAACAGATCTTTGATGTCCACTGTGACCATTAAGGTGTCTGGGGAGTAGCAAGAGGTGGGAATGTCCCGGAGGAAGTGCCAAGAATCCTTGCAGACATGGGACAATAAAGACGTGTATTCTTTGGTCATGTAATCAATAAATTTTCCCAGGGGCTCAGTCACTCCACCTGCTCCTGATACAATTGGCCTGAATTGTAGTGGATTTATTCCTTTGTGGGTTTTAGGTATCCCAAAGATGACTGGTATTCTGGGCTTTTCCACATGTAAGTAGTTGTAGACCTTTTCATTGATGGCCTGTTGTAATAGAAGGTCACTAAGATAGTACTTAATCTCAGCAAAGGCTATATTGATCTCGTTTCGTGAAACCGTCTCGTATTGTTCGTCATTCTGCAACATAGTGTGCATGTGGGCTTCGTAGTCCTCTGAGAACATAAGGACAATTCCCCCTCCTTTATCAGGTTTCATGACCCTGATTTTTCTTCATGCAAGTGTTCAATAAAATTCATTTCTTGTTCAGAAAAATTTGGATGAAGTAGAATTTCTTGATTATTATATACTTTCCTGAAGTCATTCTCCACTAACTTTTTAAAAAAGAGGATTATTGGGTGTAGTGGGGGGTTAAAGAGACTTGTACGCGTTGGGCCTGCTGCATTAAGTGTTTGCCCTTTAAAAATCAAATTTAAGTTTAAAGCTCTGGTAAACATTTTTAAATCTATCAAAGCTTGTGTTAAATTCATGGGTTTAGTTGGGACAAAATGTAGCCCTCGGGTGAAAATATCAAAAGCATTTGTAGGAAGGTTCATGTCCATGTAATTGTATATGGCAAAGTTGTTTCTCCTTAAAATAGTGCATCTGAATTCCTTACACACATCAATTCAACAACGAATTTCCTACAATTCACACACACAGTGGATCAGCACGAACTTCATTATCTGGACATCACTCTTTACAAGGACTACAATCAGAAAACTTTCCATTCCAAACTACATCGCAAGGCAACATTTTCTAACTCCTTGCTACACTTCGAAAGTGCCCACCCACCATATCAAAAGAGGGGGATCATCAAGGGGCAGCTCATCAGAGCAAGTAGAATATGCAGTACGGAGAAAGATTTTGATTCTGAGGTGGAATTTTTGAAAAACCTTTTCTTGGAGAGAGGTTACCCTCTGGAACTATTTCTAACTCTAGCAGCAGAGGTAAAATCTGCACGACATTCCCTCTACAAACCAATACTAAGGGGGGGTTTTGTACCAGTGACCAACAATACACAAAACAAGGATACTGTTCACACTAACAGTTTTGCACACACATACTCATCAAATTCCTATGAATTGGAAGAAACAATCTTACATCACTGGCCGGTTTTAACCCTCTTTGAAGAACTAAAGGACTACATACCACCTAAACCCAGTTTTGTTCGTAAAAGAGGGGCTAATTTAAAGGAATTATTTGAAAGAAATCAAAGAAAAAAGATGAAGGTAAAACAACCAAGGCTGGGCACATTCAAATGTGGTGCCTGTGCCCAATGTCATGCCATATCCAAAGAAACAGCACCATACCTCCCGTCTAGGAACTACAAGATACACCCCACTGGATTTTAGACCTGTGCCTCTAGAGGGGTCGTATACTTGGGGATGTGCACCAACTGTCAAAGTTTCTATGTGGGCAAAACTGAGAGGGAATTAAGAAAACGTATCTGAGCATCTTTATGACATGACCAGGAAGAAGGAAACCAACGCCTTCTACAAACACTCACTCTCCTGCCCAGAACCCAAAATCCAGTTTCTAGTCCTGGAACAGGTTGAGCCAGATGCAAGAGGTGGTGACTGGGAATCCACCTTGGGCTACCGTGAACTATTATGGCAGTTGAGACTGAATGCAGGGAAGCCACCAGGTCTGAATGGGATGATCAGCATTAAACCGGTCCTCAAGCTTAGGAGGGCTAGGTTATAACTCTCACACTTGACCCCCTTCATACCACAGCATCCCCACACAGCATATTAAATTATTGAACATCCACGGTTATAGGATTCCGACTAATAAATCAAATTCTATATGAAATGTTATATGGATGGGCATTAAAAATATCTCACACATATTTTATTGCATGTTTTTATCAGTGTAAAGTAATAATGAAAAAAAATTTTTAACAATTCACTGACAATCTAAACACATCTTTAAGCATATTCTTTAACAATCTACAACCCCAATCAGACATCAGACTTTTATGTTCTGAAACCTAGGAAACTGGCATTTTAAAATGTTTTTTATGGTTAGTCATTTTTATTTAAGTGCACATGTTATTGCAAACATTTCATTTTTTGAGTTGATATAATGACTAACTTTTTTTAACACCCAACTCTAAAGCACCACACCTCAGTACTAGATTTACTAATTAATTAATTGTATAATTGCCAGGCTATTTAATGGAGGTTACTGCACACAGCAATTTGTTTTCACTTGATAAAGCTCAGGATTGCCTGAGCGAAAGCGCTTGTGTGATTTTATCTGTGACTTTTGGAATACTTCAGAAATAAAAATACAGCCTTGTGGACTTTAGCAGAGTTCCGGTTCCTTTCTTCAAGGTCGTGGATTATTCTATGCTCTGGACTGTGTCGGAGAGCTGAGAAATGTGTTATAAGATGAAACTCTCAGCATGATTCAGTCTATGTCACCATCCTTATAATTATGAGCTGAAGGTCATAATGGAGAGCATAGCATCACAGATATGAGTATGAGTAATTAGATTCCTTCACAGGATTAACCAAGCTAATGTTTTCTTACAGAGTAAGACACAATGCATTCTGGGTGAGTCTCATGGCACACTTATTTCTCCTCTGTGTTGACAGGAGACAGGTATGGTCATCTAGGAGCCTTCTGATGATAGCCCCTGTGTGTCTCTCAGTGGATGTGTACCAGGCATGGCACACTGGTGGTAGGACCTAGGACAGAGTTCAAACAATTTGGAGAAGTTATACTTTTCAAGTCTGCTGAAGAACACCTGGAGATCCCACCTGCTGAGTTGGGCCAGCCTTATCTTTGAAATGTCTGCTGCATGGAAAGTGCTTCTAATCAAGCTGAATAAGGCTTACTAAAATACTTTGAATACCCCTACATTGGAACAGTTGCTCTTCTGAGCTTTTGTCTTTGCCATGCTTTGCAAGCTTATACTTAAATAACTCAAGGTTATAATGGGAGAGTGCCTAGCTTCATTTCATGCAACAAAAATATTATATTCATTATCAGAAAGTACAGCCCCCCTCAAAAAAATCCTCCCTTGACAATGAATGCCTGTAGAAATTCTGTAGAACATAAATATGTTCCTTGGAAAAAACAGAGCTACAAGGGAGTCTGTATACTGAGTCTGACATTGTGGGACCTCACAGTAGTTCTCCTTCTGTAAGGTGCAGTGATCTCTGAGTTGGTATTTATAAGTTGCATACTAGCAAGGCCTGCAGTCATGAGTGCTTTCTGTTTGCACAATTGCCTTAATGCATGTAATGCTATGTTTTGAGATTTGATATTGTTTTGATGTACTTGCAGATTTTGGGGCCCATAGTTTTGGAAACCCTTGACAATATAGTGTGTTATTAGTGTGCATAGCTTACATAAATAAAAATAATTAAGAAAAGGAAGAATATTTAATAATTTTATGGCAGACATGAATATGTTTATCCATCCTTCTTTTGGTCATGAATATAAAACATGAGATGACAAAGAATTAAAATACTGGAATCATCTGATTATTCCTGAATTAGTTCATGTTTCTACTTGTTTGGAGCTAGAATAAAGCATATTATACAATGACCCCCCCCATTAATATTCCAAAACGTGCATGCTGATTGGTCAGCATGCACATTGTAAATCAGAGTTATAGTAATGGAAAAAGGTCCGGTCGTCCGGACTTTTTCCATTAGTATAACTTTTTTTTCTTCTTTTTTTAACAGCAATGGAGAACACAAGATCTCCGTTGCTTGTTACAACCTGTCTCACCATGTTAAATGAGTTTAACATAGCGAGACAGCTTTTAAAAAAAGCAACGGAGCATCTCCGTTGCCTTTTTTAAAGTTGTCTCGCTATGTTAAACCCATTTAACATAGCGAGACACTTTAAAAAGCAATGGAGATCTTGCTTTCTCCATTGCTTTTTTCAAAACTGTCTCGCTATATTAAATGGGTTTAACCTAGCAAGACAGCTTTAAAAAAAGCAAGGGAGATTCTCTGTTGCTTTTTTTAAAGCTGTCTCGCTATGTTAAACTCGTTTAACATAGCGAGACAGGCTGTAAAAAGCAACGGAGATCTTGCTTTCTCCATTGCTTTTGCCCACAGCTCTGATGTACTGTGTAAATCTACGCATGCGCAGTACATCAGAACTGCCGCAGAATACCCAGACAGCTGCGGAAGGGCAGCAAGGAGGCATTATACAATGCCATTATTTAAGAAACATAATTATTTTTTTTCTTAAATAATGTCATTGTATAATAGCAATAACCAACTTCTGGGTGTGGGTAATGCTGGATTTACCCACGGTTGGCTTTGTTTGGCCACTCGGGCTTCGCCCTCGGGACCAAACCACACCAACCATGGGTAAATCCAGCATTACCCACACCCAGGTGTGGGTTATTGCTATAATATGGCATGACATTTTTTACATTCGAAATGTGCAGACACATTCTTACATTTCCAGTGCCTGCATAATTCTTAAAATGGGCTAAAAATAGACGGAGTTAATAATCCATTTATGGAAAGTCTCATGTAGTTTAAGTCATTTTGTTAAACCTGTCTATTATGATTATGGGCCCAGTATCCCCAATTTCAGACTGATACAAACCCAGTCTTTCCCAGTATAGCATGCTACAGCTCTAGTGTCTACAGCAGTGCTATTTATGGGTCCACTGTTCCCTGGAATAGGGGGTTACAAGTGTAATATCTCCCCCAGCACAAGTATGATTTACTAGTGTAGTATTCCAGTACGGGGAGTTACAAATTAGGTGTTCCTCAGGACAGAATTGCAGACCTAAGACTTCTGTACAGAAGATCACAAGTCCTTTGTTGTCCAGTACATGGAAGCCATAGGTCAAATGTTCCACAGAAGGGTGAGTTGCAGGCCTAATGTTTGAGAATACAGTGAATTACAGGCCTAGCGTTTGAAAATTCAGTGAACTACAGGCATAGTGCTCAACAGTGCATTGAGTTTTAGGCCTAGTGTTACACAGTACACAGATTTATACAGGCATAGTGTTCCACAGTATGGTGACTTACAGACCTAGGGTCCAATCGTAATGTGAGTTGCAGGTTTAGTGTATGACAGTGCAGCGAGTTACAGGCCTAGAGTTTGACAGTACAATGAGTTACAGGCCTAGTGTTCCACAGTGATGTGACTTACAGGCCTAGTGTTCCACAGTACAGTAAGTTAGAGGCCTAATGTTTGACAGAGCAGTTAAATACAGGCCTAGTCTTTGACAGTGATGTGAGTTATAGGCCTAGTGCTTCACAGTATAGTAAGTTACAGGCAGCAGTGCAGACAATTATACTGTATGCCTCTGTTCCTGGTATCTGCAATCTGCTGCAATCTCTATGTTGTTGTTGTAGTGTGTAGACTTACACTTGTGGTACCCTGATTTGCATGCTTAAGCTAATTTTTAGATGTTGTGTACCTCTTTTCCATCAAGTACTTTATCTGGAACATTGCATGACTATGGCATCATCTAGCTTACAAGTAATTTTATATTTGTTTGAGAAACAAATATTCTGCAGCAAATATTTCAGCTGTTCTAGATGGCTGGTACTCCATCTTTGACTGCATTATTACAGCTGTAGTCAGACACTTTGCCATCCTGATTTTTACAACATATCATTATTCTGTGTTATGGTGAGTGAGTGAGTGACTGTGATAAAGACATTTCTTGTTCTGTAAACTTATCCAGGCCTTACTTTCGCATATCCTTTTTTATTTGCATTAATCTGATCTGATCCATTTGTTTCATCATAGAGTACATAACAGCCAATGTTTATTTGCAGTTATCTCAGAAGTAAGGCCACTTTTATTGACCCTCTTCGTGACCTCTGCTGTATGACCTTTATACATCTTCGTTAAGTTTCTATCTTAGCTATTGTTTTATTTTTGGAGCCTACTTTGAAGGGTGCACATAATGCCTTTTATAGGCAATGTCATACTAAACGTACTTCTGACATAGCAAACCAAAACCAAAAAAATCTAAAAGTGTTGCTCTTCAATGCTAGGAGTATAAACAAGAAACTCCACTTCCTACAACTTCTCCTCACCCTAAAGAATGCTGACATCTGTGGAGTCATTGAGGTACGGTTTAAAGCTGCAGAGAACAAACTGGCAATGAAAGGCTATAATGCCTTCCACACATTTAGGCCAGTTACTACACAAACAGGGACTGAAGTTGGAGGCATCTCAATTTACATAAAAATAAATATACCTCAAGGCTGGTCAAACAGAACAATGCACTTGAGCTTCTCCATGTTCAGATCACCATAGACAAAATCCCATACCCTTTTCTTGAAAGCTGCAGGTCCCCCTCTGTGATGCAGGAAACCCATAACATGTATTTAAGCTTAATGGAGGCACTCACTATCCAACCCATTACCATATTCATGGGAGACTTTAATTATCCACTATTAACTGGAATCATATACTATACCAAATGTGCAGGTGCAGAGATGTACAATACAAATCATAGTTAGTGTGTGTGTGTGTGTATATATATATCACCTACAGAACACCGATAACCCAAAACACCGTCACCCATATGGCCGATGCCATATGGTCGACACTCACAATATCGACAGCGCCAGAACTTCACAAAAAAGGTAAGTAAAATGTCCTTTTTTGTGCTACCGGGGGGGCTCTGCCCCCTTGCACCCCCCTGTGTGGGGCTCCACCCCCTACACCCCCGTACCTTTAATTTACCAACTCCGAGATTGCACTACAGTGCAAGAATGGAAATGTTTCCATTCCGCACTATTGGGAGATAGCATTTCCTCATTGTCAATATTCTGAACATCGACCATATGGTGTCGGCCATATGGGTGTTGGCATTGTGAACTGTCGGCGTTCTGTATGGGACCTATATATATATATATATATATATATATATATATATATATATATATATATATACAGCATAGTATAGTATAAAGCACAGTTGTAATAAAAATGTAAGTGTGATACATCACAGTAATACACGTTACATATCTAACTGAATGCCCTATACATTACATGTGTGTAAGAACTAGTAGGACAGTATGTAGGTTTTAGAAATGTACTGATTATTTTTTTTTACATCATTTCACAGTAAACAGTTAAAGGTAATCTTCAAGCTGTTTCTTCTTTTCATATACAGCAGAACTAGCGTTAATACAGGGACAAATGTTTATCACATAAGGTGAGTTTTACAGAAGTTCTACAAAAGCACTGAATACATCTGGCCCAGGATTCAGAAACAGGCCAAGCCACAAGCAATAAAGCTGGGCAAAAAGGGGACCTTAAGCACAGTTGTGGAAGCCAGTAATTCAGAGATATAGTAGCCACAATGTGGAAAGACCTCATTGTTGTCTAATTTGAATGTCTCTGAATCACTCATTGATTACTGCAAGAGCTAACAGGACCTTTTTTGCTGCCACTTTTGATGGCAGATGCATCAAATTAACACAGAAACCTACCTCATTCATTCCGCCTCTCACATACACATACAGAAAACATGCATACACGGTCACACTGCAATACGTCTTAGCTCTCCGTGACTTTACAGGAATTCCCCGATTTGTAGCTGTCCCTTGTAAATCACAAGTGATTATGGTCAGTCAATAATGCCAGACATTAGAGTTTCATTCGTTTAATTCTTCAGTAAATGCAATGCATACAGGTGCCAGACCTGATGTTCTATTATCTTCGTAAGAGTAATACATAGAAATGCTGCTGGTGCCATCTAGTGTTTTTCCTGGCTTAGTCCATAAGTCTTCTGCATGGCTGCCATATGTCATGGACTATTACAGTCAACTGGTAACCAAACAGCACACCACAAGAAGACTTCAAAAACACGTAATCCGGCACCATGAAGGTTGTCCTATTTCTCAAGGAACCAATACGACCAGTGAATAATTTAATGAATTTTAACAAGAAGTATTTATTTACATATTGTCAAGCATACAATGTAATTTATCAAAATAATACAACAACAATATATTAGTATATTAATATATTGATATGTGAAATAATCACGCTAGTAATATTTAATTAGTATATAAACTTGTGATGCATTAATAGGATTTTTAACAACATGAATGGTTGTGAAAAAAAAAAAAAATATATATATATATATATATATATATATACCTGGTCTCTTTGATGAAAACAGGCACTTGCACTTTATAAATAGGAAGAATGTGGTCTGATTTGTTCACTTTTTCATTTTTTGAAAAGAACAATGAAATATTTGTGTTTTTTATGTAATATGTGAGTTTAAGTATGCATACACATACATATATAATACCTTTGAAGGTTGTAGTAATTCAGGGTAGTTATACAAAACAATACTTTAACCTGTGACTTTAAAAAGTCAATAGGCAATTGATGTAAAGGATTTTTATTTGTTGATTCAAAATGGAGAATTTATTTAAGAGCTTTTTATGGGATAAAACGTTATTCTGATGAAGTCTCCCATGGCAGGAGACGAAAGCGCTTAATGGACTGTGTGATTTATTGGATTTGAGTCTTGTTCTTGTATAATAAACTTTCGTTTTTTCACTGGTCGTATTGGTTCCTTGAGAAATAGGACAACCTTCATGGTGCCGGATTACGTCTTTTTGAAGACTATTACAATCAGTCAATCATGGCAGTCAGAGTTTAATTCCTCTTATTGTTCATTGTTTTGCAAGACCTGTTGCTCTATTACCTCTTACAGTAATATTTAGAAAAGCTGACTGATGTCATCAAGTATTCCCTTCATCTTTGCTTGAAAGTTCTGAGCATGCACCCCATCTTGGGTCATGGACTACTGTAGTCAGTCAGTAATGCCAGCCATTAGATTTTCAAGTTTTGGTGTGTCCATACTATGCTTTGCTACAAAACCTGAGTACTGTTAAGAAGATTAAAGTAACAGCATCCTTGGTGTCTAGTCCAACAAACTTATTGTAAGATCTGATCATTAGTCAAGAGGAATTTAAAGTTATGTAAGGACACTAGTGGTAATTTATGCAGCCAAGTGGTTCTGCAAATGACTTACCTCATACATTTTCAGGGTAGTGTGTATGGCTCATTCACCCTGCTGGCTATGTTCTCCAGCAGGGTATTAATGTACAAGTAATGGGCTGACTGTACATCAGTACCCTGATTGGAGAGCGAGCATTCTCCAGCTGGGTATTAATGTACAAGTAATGGGCTTACTGTACATCAGTACCCTGACTGCAGAACGGGCTTTCTCCAGCAGGGTATTAATGTAAAGGCAATGGGCTTACTGTACATCGTTACCCTGATTGGAGGACAATCGTTCTCCATCAGGGTATTAATGTACAAGCAATGGGCTTACTGTACATCAGTACCCTGATTGGTGAACGAGCGATCTCCAGCAGGGTATTAATGTACAAGTAATGGGCTTACTGTACATCAGTACCCTTACTGGAAAACAAGCGTTCTCCAGCAGGGTATTAATGTACAAGTAATTGGCTTACTGTACATCAGTACCCTGACTGGAGAGCGAGCGTTCTCCATCAGGGTATTAATGTACAAGTAATGGGCTTACTGTACATCAGTACCCTTACTGGAAAACAAGCGTTCTCCAGCATGGTATTAATGTACAAGTAATGGGCTTACTGTACATCAGTACCTTGATTGCAGAATGAGCATTCTTCAGCAGGGTATTAATGTACAAGTAATGGGCTTACTGTACATCAGTACCCTGATTGCAGAACGAGCGTTCTCCAGCAGGGTATTAATGTACAAGTAATGGGCTTACTGTACATCAGTACCTTGATTGCAGAATGAGCATTCTTCAGCAGGGTATTAATGTACAAGTAATGGGCTTACTGTACATCAGTACCCTGATTGGTGAATGAGTGTTCTCCAGCAGGGTATTAATGTACAAGTAACGGGCTTACTGTACATCAGTACCCTGATTGCAGAACGAGCGTTCTCCAGCAGGGTATTAATGTACAAGTAATGGGCTTACTGTACATCAGTACGCTGATTGGTGAATGAGTGTTCTCCAGCAGGGTATTAATGTACAAGTAACGGGCTTACTGTACATCAGTACCCTGATTGCAGAAAGAGCGCTCTCCAGCAGGGTATTAATGTACAAGTAATGGGCTTACTGTACATCAGTACCCTGATAGGAGAATGAGTGTTCTTCAGCAGGGTATTAATGTACAAGTAATGGGCTTACTGTACATCAGTACCCTGATTGCAGACCTAGCGTTCTCCAGCAGAGTATTAATGTACAAGTAATGGGCTTACTGTACATCAGTACCTTGATTGCAGAAAGAGCGTTCTCCAGCAGGGTATTAATGTACAAGTAATGGGCTTACTGTACATCAGTACCCTGATTGCAGAAAGAACGCTCTCCAGCAGGGTATTAATGTACAAGTAATGGGCTTACTGTACATCAGTACCCTGATTGCAGAACGAGCGTTCTCCAGCAGGGTATTAATGTACAAGTAATGGGCTTACTGTACATCAGTACCCTGATTGCAGAACAAGCGCTCTCCAGCAGGGTATTAATGTACAAAGTAATGGGCTTACTGTACATCAGTACCCTGATTGCAGAAGGAGCGTTCTCCAGCAAGGTATTAATGTACAAGTAATGGGCTGTACATCAGTACCCTGATTGCAGAACGAGCGCTCTCCAGCAGGGTATTAATGTACAAGTAATGGGCTTACTGTACATCAGTACCCTGATTGGTGAACGAGGGTATTAATGTACAAGTTCATCTCCCTGGTGTAAGCGTCCCTTAGCTGTCCGTGTGGTGTGCTGATCCCTGGAAGCCATGTACTACTAATTGGTTGTTCCCCACTGCTGTAAGATATCCCTCAAGTACCTAAACCTCTCTGAGGCCTCAACACAGTATTACAAAGCATTCAGCACCTGGAAGCATCTCTATATAACTCCCAGCTTGGCCATTGCTGTTAGACCAAATTGATTTCATCCTGGAAGCCACGTACTACTAATTGGTTGTTCCCCACTGCTGTAGGATATCCCTCAAGTACCTAAACCTCTCTGATGCCTCAACGCTGTATTACAAAGCATTCAGCACCTGGAAGCATCTCTATATAACTCCCAGCTTGGCCATTGCTGTTAGACCAAATTGATTTCATCCTGGAAGCCATGTACTACTAATTGGTTGTTCCCCACTGCTGTAGGATATCCCTCAAGTACCTAAACCTCTCTGAGGCCTCAACGCAGTATTACAAAGCATTCAGCACCTGGAAGCATCTCTATATAACTCCCAGCTTGGCCATTGCTGTTAGACCAAATTGATTTCATCCTGGAAGCCATGTACTACTAATTGGTTGTTCCCCACTGCTGTAGGATATCCCTCAAGTACCTAAACCTCTCTGAGGCCTCAACGCAGTATTACAAAGCATTCAGCACCTGGAAGCATCTCTATATAACTCCCAGCTTGGCCATTGCTGTTAGACCAAATTGATTTCATGTATGTGTCTTAAGTACCCTCTAGTTTATTTAAATTTGCTTAGACCTGTTGGAACTGGGCCAGCACACTCGCGGATCCTACCTATCCAACCTACATAGGCCATCCTATCTCCCACCAAGTAGATTGTCCTGTGTACCCTACAATTGTGGTCTTTCCCCCCTTATGCCACTAGAGGGCAGCAGAATACTGTGATCCACTTACAAATCTGCTGAGCTTTTAACCTTACTTTGCACCCAAGTGTATCTGTAAGACAGTATTTTGCAGTCTATGAGTCACAGAACATAGGTAACTTCGTCTTTTTTCAGTAAACTGTTGCCTATATTTACTCTTATAATTCCTACATTAAGGTGCTCCTTATCTGCCTGGTACACTTCAGCGATAAGCTGCCTACAAGGGCTGATTGGCTCCACACAATCGACTGATTTGGTTCTGTGTGTTGAAAGGACCTATCCTTGTTATACTACATAATCTTATCTCTCCCTCCCCACTGGATTGCATACTTATCCCCCCCCCCCCTTATTGGAGTGCATACTCATTTTCTCCTCCCCTCTCCCACCCATAACTTATAAGTATTAGCCCGCTCCTGTGGCGCCATATTTGAAAAGTTCATCTCCCTGGTGTAAGCGTCCCTTAGCTGTCCGCGTGGTGTGCTGATCGTAAGTACCTACTTTTTTAAACTACGCATTAGTGTATGATTTGCTCAGTTTGTGCTATTCCCTTTTGCTTGTTGTGCCTGGGTAATGTATCGGCTTGCTAGACGACAGATGCAACAAGCCAGTTAATCTCTGTATTTTACATATTGTATGTGCATATCCAGTTAGATTGCTAGTTTTATTGTATTTCATAGTATATTAATCAATGTTACTTGTTGACTATTGCGACCTAGAGAGTACTGTTTAATATTCTTACTCCATCTAAGATAAAACGCTATATTGCTTAAGTAGGGCAGGACTTTTAAGTAGTCACCATTAGCGGCTACATGTATTTTTGACGCATTGTTATCGTTTTTTTATTATAGCTGTTTCTACTACTACCATATTGCTAGTACTGTGCGGGTGTTTTAAAGGCTTAAAGCAATACTGTATAAACTGTCCTAGTGACTGTCTCTGGCTGGGCGGGAAGCTCTGGCGACTGAAAGTATTAACTGTTATAAACAGTCGGAGTGACTATGTTGTATTTTCCTGAAGGAGGAGAATAATTTATGCCTCTGTTTTATTTTTAGAGTAGAATTAAGAAGGTAATTAAACTGAATCAGTTTATTTAACTGCAATCACCGTCGCTACAGTACTTTTAGCTTGATACAACTGTCGCTAATGTACATGAGCTGAAGGAGGGTGATATTTTGCCTCTGTTTATTCTACAGAGTAAACTTAAGAAGGGGCTGTCTCTGGGGCTGGGCGGGAAGCTCTGGCGACTGAAAGTACTAACTGTTATAAAGAGTCGGAGTGACTGTGTTGTATTTTCCTGAAGGAGGAGAATAATTTACGACTCTGTTTTTATTTGTAGAGTAGAATTAAGAAGGTAGTTTAACTGAATCAGTATATTTAACTGTAAACACTGTCGCTACAGTACTTTTAGCTTGATACAACTGTCGCTAATGTAAATGAGCTGTAGGAGGGTGATATTCTGCCTCTGTTTATTCTACAGAGTAAACTTAAGAAGGGAATTTAACTGCAGCAGCTTATTTAACTGCAAACACTGTCACTACACTATTTGTAGCTTTTACACTGTCGCTTATGTATTTGTAAAGATTCTGATGTGTTGTAGACTGTATTACTCTTGAATATGTCCTAATTTCATCTGTGGTTCAATCCTTTACCTTCCATTTGTGGTTAAACTGCTTAGGTTGTGATTGTTTTTGGAACTCTGACTACATGCTATATGTGTTGCTCTCTTGTCCTCTCACCTACCCTTTCACTCCACCACACAGCTACACTTTTTCTCCTGTAGATACCTACTACCTATGCTTATAACCTTCCTTTGTTTTCTTCTTTTTAGCCTGGAAGCCATGTACTACTAATTGGTTGTTCCCCACTGCTGTAGGATATCCCTCAAGTACCTAAACCTCTCTGAGGCCTCAACGCAGTATTACAAAGCATTCAGCACCTGGAAGCATCTCTATATAACTCCCAGCTTGGCCATTGCTGTTAGACCAAATTGATTTCATGTATGTGTCTTAAGTACCCTCTACTTTATTTAAATTTGCTTAGACCTGTTGGAACTGGGCCAGCACACTCGCGGATCCTACCTATCCAACCTACATAGGCCATCCTATCTCCCACCAAGTAGATTGTCCTGTGTACCCTACAATTGTGGTCTTTCCCCCCTTATGCCACTAGAGGGCAGCAGAATACTGTGATCCACTTACAAATCTGCTGAGCTTTTAACCTTACTTTGCACCCAAGTGTATCTGTAAAACAGTATTTTGCAGTCTATGAGTCACAGAACATAGGTAACTTCGTCTTTTTTACAGTAAACTGTTGCCTATATTTACTCTTATAATTCCTACATTAAGGTGCTCCTTATCCACCTGGTACACTTCAGCGATAAGCTGCCTGCAAGGGCTGATTGGCTCCACACAATCGACTGATTTGGTTCTGCCCCACTCCGCTCCCCTACCCTACCCCCATATCCCACCCACCCCCAGTGTACCCTACACTTATACTTCCCTAACCACACCCCCTCCCAGAACCATCCTATCCCCTCTAACTGCTTACTTCTGCAACTCATTTCCTGTCCCTCCCTAACTACCTTTATCTATCACCTCTCTTTAATTACTATAACCTCACCTCATCCCTCTACATTCTAATTGATCACTTCCCACTATCCCTGACACCTACCTTTCACCCTACCTCCTAGGACTTAATATCCTCATAGCAATATGTCTCTTTTATCTAAAACTATGGTACATAACCTAATAATCATATACATATGCTCTTTATGCTTAACCTTTTGTTATCTCCTTACATCTTATGAAAGAACTAACTATTTCCACTTTACTACCTGCCACAGACAAACAGCTTTTCAGAATCCTAGTCATACTTACACTCACTCAAACATTATAAGTACCCCCAATTACTTTTTGCACAAATTCCATAGACATACACACATTAACTTTAACAATCCTAACATAAGGAAGCTCAAATATCTAACCAACTTTACATGTAAACCATCACTTGAACTACAAATACCAATCCTATGTGATGGTGACATCCACCCTAACCCAGGACCATCTAATAACTTCTCTGACACAAATTACAATACCCCACACCTTAACCCAACCACACTAACAACTGCTTCTAATGCCTTACTAATCGGACATCTGAATATCCGACGCATTAATAATAAGATTGTCCATCTCCATGCCCTCCTAGACACCCACTCCTTTGATATTCTCTGTCTTACTGAAACTTGGCTGAAACCTGGTACTAAAGACAATGCAATACTTCTGCCAGGATACAATATTTTGAGGATGGACCGCTTAAAATGTAAGGGTGGGGGAGTAGCGCTTCTATTTAAAAATGTATTAAATATCTCTTCACAACCTGCCATCCCGTTAAATGACAATAAAGCTGAGATCCTTACTTCTAAACTTCAACTAAACCCTAACAAATCGTTATATATTATCTGTATCTACCTTCCTCCTGGCAATAATTACACTAAAATTGAAACTATCCTAAGTTGTATATCTTCTTCTTACCCACAAGAAACTATCATTCTAGGTGACTTTAATTGTGATTGGTCTTCTGTCAATACAAATAATCCCTCATCCCATATAAATCTTCATGGCTTTACTCAGACAATTAATAATCCCACAAGAATCAATAAACCCAATAACAAAGAAAGTATTTTAGACTGGATCCTAGTTAAACTGCAACAAACATACACAGTAGGAACTTTGCCTGATGATGCAAGTGATCATTACTTAACTTACATCATAAGACAAAAAAATGACACTAATTATACTCCTACCTACAGAGTCTCACGCAGCAACAAACACTTTAACCCATTATTATTCCAAAATGAACTAAAAGCTTGTAACTGGAATCTTCTAAAAACCCTAACTCTTGAAGATGCTACCAATTACTTCAACACCAAATTCCTAGCTATCCTCGACTAACATGCTCCAATACGATCCATCAGAGTTAAATCTAAACCTGCCCCCTGGCTGTCCAAAGAGACAAGACAAAAAATACTACTTAGAAATAAATCTTGGGCTAAATGGAGAACTACAAAGACTATTTCTGACCATCAAACCTTTAGACAGTTAAGAAATAGCACTAAAAAAGCTGTATTTTTGGATAAAAAGAATTATTACTGTAAACTACAACAAACTCACTACAACAACCCCAAGAGGTTCTGGTCAACCCTAAATTCTCTCCTACACCCAGGCCGCTCTAGTACACCCTTACCATCAGGGGCTGAAATTAATACCTCAGACCAAACTGCCAATGCCTTTAACTCCTTTTTCACAGACATTATTAATTCTTTAGCAAACAAACTTACTATAGACAAATCACACACCCCCACCAGTTTACCTACAAATCTCCCCATATTTCAAATATAACCTGTCTCTACTTCCTACATCCTGAAACTCATCCTAAAACTCAAACCCTGTACCCCATCAGCAGATCAGTTACCATCTGAATACCTTCAAAAAGCAGCTGAAGCAATAGCTTATCCTATATCCCTCCTTATAAATAGAACCATAACGGAATGAACCATCCCTGCTATCTGGAAAGTTTCCCACATAATCCCTTTACATAAAGGAGGCAGCTCAAAAGAGTATTCTAACTATAGACCTATAGCTCTCCTATCTCCCCTAGCAAAAATAATGGAGAAATGTATTCATCATCAGCTAATGCACCACTTAACTCAATTCAATTTACTAGCTAACTGCCAGCATGGCTTTAGGCCATTTCATAGCACTACCACAGCTCTCATATCATTTACCGAGTGTATCAATAAAAACCGCAATAATAGTATCCTAACATCTGCACTCTTCTTAGACCTGTCAAAAGCCTTTGACATGGTAAACCACCATCTGCTCCTAAAAATCCTTGAATCTCTCTCACTAGATACCAATGCGGTTCAATGGTTTACCTCCTACCTTAGTTACAGGCAACAGGCTGTTCTCTGGGATAACACACTTTCATCTCTTCTGACAGTCTCTCTTGGAGCACCACAAGGTTCCATCCTAGGTCCCCTCCTTTTCTCTTTATTCATAAATGACTTACATGTAGCAATACCTCAAGCTACATGCATTCAATATGCAGACGACTCAACTCTCATCTGCTCTGCTAATACATCCTCTGAACTACAAACCCTAACACAGAACATATTTACCACAGTTGAGGCATGGCTCTTGAAATGCTGCCTACTTTTAAATGCCAATAAAACCAAACTCCTGCTTTTCAGACCCAATAGGAAGTCCCCCCTCTCTGATTTCTCTATTACCTTTAATAATGGCACACACATAGTCCCTGACTCTACCACTAAACTGTTAGGTATTACAATTGACAATAACCTCACTTTTGAAAACCACATTAATAACACTATCAAAACCGTAAATAGAAAACGTGGCTCCTTATTTAGAATTAAAACCTTTCTATCTCCACAGGCTAAAGTTACACTTGCTCAATCTCATCTTATTTCCACTCTTCTTTATGCCTCTCCCATATACACGAACTTAAAGAAAAAAAACCTTACTAAACTAGCAAATGCTTACAATAGCATTGCTAGATTTGCTACTGGAAACCCATTTAGAACTCACCACTGTCTTAATCTATTACAACTAAACTGGCTAGAATTGAACAATACCCTACTAGTCTCCCAACTTACCTTTATACACAGGTTATTTCACCAACCGGAAAATACCCCCATATTTTCTGATCTCATATCTCCCTATTCTAATCTAAATTCACTGCGCTCCTCTAATAAACCTCTTGTGAAGCTAACTAAGTCCAATAACATTGCAGGCGATTCACTTTTTTCTAACACCATAGGTAAACACTGGAACTCACTACCTACCACTCTAAGTAATATGTCATCACCTTTCCTCTTTAAACAAAAACTCAAACAACACCTAAAGACTCTCTGGCTATGCCCATGCATCAACCCTGATTAATCTTATGACTCTACTTATCAGCTTTACCTTCTCCTCCCCCTCCTACTCTCTCCCATCTGAAGAACTAGCTCCAAATACCTTTGTTAATTAGTCTCTGTTTCAATTTAATTAACAATTCAAGATGGTTGCATTTTTTCATTGCTTATATATATTTACTCTCTATGAATATCCTACTAAGTTTAACTCCCCTACTCCTATACTGTACATAGAAGTAATATGTCCTCACTAGCATAAACTTTCTCATATATTTTTTGTTTGCACCTTAATTCTGTATGTATTTTTTTTTTACTAACCATTTTGTTTGCTTTCTTTTATTTAATGACTTGTTGTACTAACCTAAATGTGGAGCTTTTCTCCGCGGGCCTCTGCTTAAAATGGAAATATATCCAGTTGGACTAGCCCGGTAAACAAATGTAAAATAAATAAAAATAAAAAATAAATAAAAATAAAAAGTAATAGGCTTACTGTACATCAGTACCCCGATTGGAGAGCGAGCGTTCTCCAGCAGGGTATTAATGTACAAGTAATGGGCTTACTGTACATCAGTACCCTGAATGGTGAACGAGCGTTCTCCAGCAGGGTATTAATGTATAAGAAATGGGCTTACTGTACATCAGTACCCTGAATGGAGAATGAGCGTTCTCCAGCAGGGTATTAATGTACAAGTAATGGGCTTACTGTACATCAGTACCCTGAATGGAGAACGAGCATTCTCCAGCAGGGTATTAATGTGCAAGTAATGGACTTACTGTACATCAGTACCCTGATTGGTGAACAAGCGTTCTCTAGCAGGGTATTAATGTACAAGTAATGGGCTTAGTGTACTGATTGCAGAATGAGCGTTCTCCAGCAGGGTATTAATGTACAAGTAATGGGCTTACTGTACATCAGTACCCTGAATGGAGAATGAGCGTTCTCCAGCAGGGTATTAATGTACAAGTAATGGGCTTACTGTACATCAGTACCCTGAATGGAGAACGAGCATTCTCCAGCAGGGTATTAATGTGCAAGTAATGGGCTTACTGTACATCAGTACCCTGATTGGTGAACAAGCGTTCTCTAGCAGGGTATTAATGTACAAGTAATGGGCTTAGTGTACTGATTGGAGAATGAGCGTTCTCCAACAGGGTATTAATGTAAAGGCAATGGGCTTACTGTACATCAGTACCCTGATTGGTGAACGAGCATTGTCCAGCAGGGTATTAATGTACAAGTAATGGGCTTACTGTACATCAGTACCCTGATTGCAGAACGAGCATTCGGCATCAGGGTATTAATGTACAAGTAATGGGCTTACTGTACATCAGTACCCTGATTGGAGAACAAGCGTTCTCCAGCAGGGTATTAATGTACAAGTAATGGGCTTACTTTACATCAGTACCCTGATTGGTGAACGAATGTTGTCCAACAGGGTATTAATGTACAAGTAATGGGCTTACTGTACATCAGTACCCTGATTGGAGGACAAGCGTTCCCCAGCAGGGTATTAATGTACAAGTAATGGGCTTACTGTACATCAGTACCCTGATTGGAGGACAAGCGTTCTCCAGCAGGGTATTAATGTACAAGTAATGGGCTTACTGTACATCAGTACCCTGATTGGTGAACAAGCATTCACCATCAGGTTATTAATGTACAAGTAATGGGCTTTCTGTACATCAGTACCCTGATTGGAGGACAAGCGTTCTCCAGCAGGGTATTAATGTACAAGTAATGGGCTTACTGTACATCAGTACCCTGATTGGTGAACGAGCGTTCTCCATCAGGGTATTAATGTACAAGTAATGGGCTTACTGTACATCAGTACCCTGATTGGAGGACAAGCGTTCTCCTGCAGGGTATTAATGTACAAGTAATGCCCGCTGAAAAGAACGAGCCCGCCACTTCACGGCTGCTTATCAAGCCACAGTGGAGCTTGGACTGAAGAAACAGAATGTCTGCCATTATTTTTGCTGTTTAGTGAGTGTAAAATAGAAAAAAAAGAAAATGCAGCATGTGTGTGTGTGTGTGTGTGTGTGTGTGTTTGTGAGTGTGTGTGTGTATGTGTGTTTTTATATATATATATATATATATATATATATATATATATATATATGGGTCTACTACTAATTACCGACACGACGATCGATTCCCCGACAGAAAACTCACCGACGCCAGATGACCGACATCACACAAACCCGACAACGCAAAACACCGAACACCATTACACCGAACACCATTACACCGACACACGGAACGTAAACAACACGCGACACTACATAGCATACACACTAGCCCTGACCTAAACCCTAACCCTAAGGTCCGACACTATCGCACACTTCACCTACCTGCACCCTAACCCTAACTCACTTAACCCACCCCTAGCCCAAGCTTCGACACTAACGCACATCACCTATCTGCACCCTAACCCTAACTCACTTAACCCACCCCTAGCCCAAGCTCCGACACTAACGCACACTTCACCTACCTGCACCCTAACTGTAACTCACTTAACCCGTCCCTAAACTACAGTCCCTCACTAGCACACACTTACCTTACCTGAACCATACCTCCGACACGAACACACACTCACCTTTCCCACAGCCTAACCCGACATCCCACAATCTCGAGCACTTACCTGACCGCTCCTAACTCCGTCACCATCGCACACTTACCGCATCGCGATCGCACATTCCCTTGTCGGTCTTTCCGCTGTCGGCAAATCACCCTGTCGGTACACTTACCTGTCGGTCATCTGGCGTCGGTGAGTTTTCTGTCGGGAAATCGTCGTTTCGGGCATTAGTAGTAGACCCATATATATATATATATATATGTGAGTGTGTGTGAGAGAGTGTGTGTGTGTGTGTGTGTGTGTGTGTGTGTGTGTGTGTGTGTGTGTGTGTGTGCGTGTGCGTCTGTGTGTGTGTGTGTGTGTGTGTGTGTGTGTGTGTGTGTGTGTGTGTGTGTGTGTGCGTGTGCATGTCAGAAAGAGAGAAGGATGGAGAGAGTGAGAGAGAAAGCAAGAGTGATGTGTGAGTGAATGCAGGTATGTAAGCAGAGGAGACTGTGTGTGCGTGTGTGTGTGTGTGTGTGTGTGTGTGTGTGTGTGTGTGTGTGTGTGTGTGTGTGTGTGTGTGTGTGTATATCTGTATGTGAAAGCAGAGGAGACTCTGTGTGTGTGTGTGTGTGTGTGTGTGTGTGTGTGTGTGTGTGTGTGTGTGTGTGTGTGTGTGTGTGTGTGTGTATGTACATCTGTGTGTGAAAGCAGAGGAGACTGTGTTTGTGTGTGTATGTCTGTGTGTGAAAGCAGAGGAGACTGTGTGTGTGTGTGTGTGTGTGTGTACATGTATGTGTGTGAAAGCAAAGGAGACTGTGTATGTAAAACTGGTGTGTTTCATTTACTTATTTTTTTAAGGACTATATTATTTTTTTTATAAATATTTGATGTAAAATGCTTCCTCCAACACCATTAACATATACAACAGCAAGTTTGAAACAGTAGGCAGAGGAACTATTTTACATTAAAAATATATATAAATATATATAGTCCTTAAAAAATAAATAAGCTACTAAAACACAACAATTTTACATTGATCCCATTGTCTATGCACAATAATGCCCTCCAAGGTGTGTATTAATGTGTAATTAATGCCCTTCCAGGGGTGTAGAAGCCCTCTGCTTGCGGAGTCGGGCCTCACAACACTCTTGGGCAGGTGTTAATTACACATTAACACACACTCTGTCAGGCATTATTGCTTGCTTATCAAATGCCACTCCCCTGGGATGCTTTGTTTACATTTGCAGTAGGTCAGAGTGACAGCCCCCATTTGGTGTTGTACCTCTATGAAGTAAAGCACTGCAGTAGGGCTGTCTCTGAATCAAAAAAGGCTACCCTAGTGGTAAAAAGGGCTTACCACTGGTTGTAACATTTCTGAATCTCAGCCTTAGCACTAAAACTGTTTTGCTTGAAAGTTGCAACTTTAGTAATTCCAAAAATATATTTATATTAGCACATGTTCAAGCAGAAGCTTCTTCTCAGATGGTGCTGCCAGTTTTAACATGTTTAAAAACAAAAATAAAAAAGGTACTTGAGTTTTGATTACGAAATATCTTAGGAGTGGAGTTTACTGGATATAATGGTAAGCATTTGCAAGAAAGTAGGTGAATCTGAGGTTTCATTTAGGTGCTCTATGAACAGACCTCTCAACCTCTTTGAGCAAGAAATTTGGACAAAGCCACAAATAATTGGAAGACAAAAGTCCAAAAATAGGGACACTTTTTGAATATTGCTCTGACAAACTTAGAAAGTTGATAAAATTAGAGGTTTTGCATTTGGATGAATTTTCTGAAGGATATGAAGTCTGAAAATGAAATGTCTGGCATTATTTTCTGACTTGAGCCCTCAATGATTTCCAGAAAACCACAATTTTATGAGAAATGAACCAAAAATATGAGTCAAAAATCTGGACATTCTGAGAAAGTCAGGACAGCTGAGAGATATGTCTATGAGCCTTTTCCTAAATGCAGTATATTTTGTCATTTGTCTAAGGTCAAAGGGCAGGTGGTTACAGTTAGTTGGAAACATTTTGCAGAAATATTTTCCACAGTAGCATGAAGGAATGAGGGGTTGCTTCTAAGTGAAGGGAGGAAACTTTTGTTTAAAATTGTATGCATATACAAGGAAAGTCACAGGACTGAACATGCTGCTGCTAGTAGCCACCTGTCTTTTTGAAGGGTGATCTGTCTGTGGAGACCGGTTAACAAATCTGTATATCACATCTGTGTACTTGATTGTTGTAAGTCAAGTAGAGAGAGATGATGTGCAGCACATTTTGGACCCTTTGTGGCTTCAATGATAAGGAGAATGAAGGAGCTCGAGGCATTCTGCTGGGCAGCAGCTTTTGAGATACGTGTCTTCATGTCGGGTTGCTCGAGGCGTTCTGCCGGGCAGCAGCTTTTGAGATACTTGTCTTCATGTCGGGTTGCTCAAGGCGTTCTGCCGGGCAGCAGCTTTTGAGATACTTGTCTTCATGTTGGGTTGCTCGAGGCGTTCTGCCGGGCAGCAACTTTTGAGATACTTGTCTTCATGTCGGGTTGCTCGAGGCGTTCTGCCGGCCAGCAGTTTTTGAGATACTTGTCTTCATGTCGGGTTGCTCGAGGCATTCTACCAGGCAGCAACTTTTGAGATACTTGTCTTCATGTCGGGTTGCTCGAGGCGTTCTGCCGGGCAGCAGCTTTTGAGATACTTGTCTTCATGTCGGGTTGCTCAAGGCGTTCTGCCGGGCAGCAACTTCTGAGATACTTGTGTTCATGTCGGGTTCCATGAGGTCAAGGAAATTGCTTTGGTCAGCTTTGATTTCGCTTCATTCACAGATATTTTTATGAGAAGAATCAGTTTTGATAATAGCTGATGTTTTCCAAGAAATGGTGTTGCTCTTTTAGTGACGTTGAATGATTATATAACACAAACAGCCCCAAGACACCTTAACACTGCACAAATTTATATTACAAATATAAAGGTAAGCGTTTTGTTTCATGTATACAAAACTTCATCAGACAATTCACAATTCAAAACCACTCCATTATATATTCTAAAAAGACAGGTGTTATACATCACGTGACTCTAAACTCATTCATAAAAAGCAAATCACTTTTAAGTGACATAACCAACGTTTACCTTCACATATGTATACTAAAACCGTATAAGAATATTATTATTATAAAACTACTAAAAATAGTCTTAGAAGTAATATATATATATATATATATATATATATATATATATATATATATGGATCTACCTGACTACGTCGAAACTGCAGAAGAGCGAAAATGACTTCACCGACGCCAGAAGATCGACAAGGCAGAAGACCGACGGAGGAAGACACCGACGCTGAGAACACTGAGATGGGGAAAGGATGTGTAAGTATGCGGTAGTGACGGACGTTAGGGTGTGAGTAAGGTAAGTGTGCGATGTTGACGGTGTGTAGGGATAGGGGTGGGATAAGTGAGTTAGGGTTAGGCCGCGGGTTAGGTAAGGGTGCGAGTAAGGTAAGTGTGCGATGTTGGCGGTCTGTAGGGATAGGGGTGGGATAAGTGAGTTAGGGTTAGGGCGCGGGTTAGGTAAGGGTGCAGTAGTGATAGTTTTTGGGTTAGGGGCGGGTTAAGTGATTTAGGGTTAGGGCGCGGGTTAGGTGAGTGTGCGATAGTGACGGACCTTAGGGTAAGGGTTTGGGTTAAGGTTGTAGATAGTTGTGTATGTATGGGTTAGTGTTGGTTTGTAAGGATTTTGGTGTGCTTGTGTTGTGTGTGTGGGTTTTGGATAGGGGATTTGTTTTGTTTGTTGTTATGATGTGTCGAGTGTATGAGGTGTCGTGTTTGTGAACTGTCGATTATGTGGTGTCGGTGAAGTCGTTTTCGCTCTTTTGGTGTTTCGATGTAGTCAGGTAGATCCATATATATATATATATATATATATATATATATATATATATATATACATATATATACACATATACACACACACACACACACACACACACACACACACACACACACACACACACACACACATTTCTTTAAATAATTTATTATATTATTTCATAGATAAAGACCTTCTCTATATTCATCAAAATTATAGTTTCAGGGCCTTCAACTTGAGTAATGAGGCAATATTAATATGACCTTTAATTCCTAGACAGTTGTAAGTGTTAAGGTATAACTGCCAAAACAGGTCTCTTTTTTTCTAAAATTAATGGCCAGAAGCCCCCACGTGGATTCTTATCAACTTTTTCTAAGACTGTAAATTTAAATGAATGGCATCTGTTACCTTTAACATGTTTAACGGGGGCATTACTATCTTTCTCTTTATTTATTTCATAGCTGTGCTCGTAGATGCTTTCCTGAAATTTTCACTTGGTCATCCCAATATAAAACTTTTGCATACTTGACAAAGAGCAATATATACAAACCCTTCACTATCACAATTGTATCATCCTTTAACTAAAAATGTCTTTCCCAAAATGTCAAATCTGTCCCCCTCCAAAATAAATTTACAGTAATTACATTGCCCGCATTGCTTAAGTCTCCATGTTTTTCCATCAGGTATCGTGGGGCTGCTTGTGTTATATAGTTAGTTACCAGTCTGTCTCGTACTTGTGGATTTGTTGGGCTGATATTGAATGATTATTTAAGAATATGTGGAAGTTATTGTAATGAAATGGGAAAGAAATATTTGTGGACTTCAGCTAGACATCACTAATAGCTAGAATGCTGTGGTTTTTGCTGTATTTTTTTCATTCTCAGTACATTCTTTTCTTCATAACAGTTTGGGCCTTAATGTGGCCGAGCTTAAGGCCCTTAGTTGTTGCACTATGTTTTTTTTGAGTGAGGTGTCGTTTGGTGGGAACTAATATTAGAATGCCTAAAAATGTAGCTGATTTACAAGGTTGTATGGTTAAGGTAAAGAGTGAGATTAACTTATAGTACAGTAGGGCGTAGTATTTGTGTTGAGGAAATTGGAGGGGAACCGCTACAGTATTTGTGATGCTGGTATGCATTCCGGTAGTAAAGGAGTAATGTAGGCTGTAGGAAAGGCGTTGTCAGTATGGGGAGTAAACACTAGGATTAGAAATTGTATCTCATGAAATAGCTAGTGTGAGTTGTGATAAGGAACTTAAACAGTAGTGCTTGTGGAGTTAGTTTTGCATCAGTATGAAAATCTTCTGTAAAACTTTTAGCTGCATTAAATACGGTTTCTTACTTAGAGGATTGTATAACATTAATATCTGTGGGAGGAAGTGATTAGGATGTACCTTCACGTAATATGGCGCACATGCATTTGATAAACTAAGTAAGCTTTTGTAGGGGGTGAGGGGGTCATACTTCTGCTGACTGAATTTGCTGTGAGTAATAAAAATGTTAGTTAGAAAATTGTTATAATAGCTGGTGTGAGCACATTTAAGGACAGTTATTTGTGTGGTATAAACCAACTTCCTTGAGCATCTACTGTGCTGCACAATATCTACATGATAGGAAAACACAGAAAAGAGATTGCTCACCATGGCAAGGCTTGCCACTCGATGGTGTAAAATATGTCTGTAGGTGATTCAGCCATGTTGACTAATGTTACCAAATGGGCATGTTATTTGCCACTGATAAGTGGGTTGAGGACCTGGTCTACACCGTCCTATGCCAGGGACCCACCTTAATGGTAGGAGGGGTGTATGTGCCCTGTTAGCTAGTATATGCTCACCATAAAGGCCATGAACCTGAGTCAATAAGCTACTGACTGGCCATAGTCCAATTGCCCAGCTTATTTTACCTGGGATAGTTCTGTTGAGTAAAAGCTGGACATAAAACTAATCAACCTGCAAAACATGAACTAAGAATTGCTGCACCCAGTGTAGGTTTACTGACATGACTCATCTTGGAAGTGGATGATATGATGGTAAGCAGGAGGCCGGACATCCTATGTAACCAGGAGACAAGATGGAAGGGCAGTCCAGCAAAGCCACTTGGCTTAAGATCCAGAGTCAACTACTCAGGAGGAGGACAGGCTAGAACTGATGTGGGAATTTTAGTGAGGGAGAAGCTTTAGAAGACAGTGAGGTATGTCATCAGAATTAGTGACAGACTCATGGCAATCAGACTCCAGCCTAATGATAGGACAGTATTCATAATCTCAGCCTATGCCCCACAGCATAGTGAGGAAAAGAGTGCATCCAGACAGCAGTCGCAGGACCTACTAGACAAAGCAGGCTAACATGAATTGGTGAGACTTGAATGCTCATATTGGGACAGACAGAACAGGATATGAGGACCACCTGAGTTCATATGGGTGGGGCAGCAGGAATAAAGAAAGACAGGCAATTCTAGACTTCTATTCAGCAAATGGCTTGATAGTAGTCAACACATGGTTAAGAAAGTGAGACAGTCAGGAGATCCCATACAAGTGTCCAACATGCAACTCAGGTAGACTTCCTCCAAGTAAGGAAAAGGCACTGAGGTAGAATCAATGATTGCAAAGTCATCCACAGTGAAGCAGTCAGCCCACAGCATAAACCACTGGTTGCCACAATCAACTCCAAGCAGTGGTCAGAGAAGGCTCTAAGGTCAACAGAGACAAGTCTGAAGACCTGAAGGCTGACTGGAGAGAAAGCACAACAGTTCAAAGAATTACTGAGGGCTCTAACATCCCAGGAGGAGGAGGAAGTAGGTAGAACTAAAGAAGAATGTCAGTGCCTCAAAAAGCATGTCTGAGGACTACAGAACATAACTCTGGCCGAGTCAGGTATAGAAATAAGTTACATAAGGAAAGCTGGTGGTGGAACGCAGAAGTCCAGAAAGTCATCAAAAGAAAGAAGGAGTGCGGAAAAAGGGAAAGATAGAAAAGACAGACCAGGTTAGGAAGGCATGCTGGTTGGCTAACAAAGAGGCTAAGAGAGCACTTGCAATAGCAAAGAGCAAGGCCACAGAGACACTCTACTGGCCTCTAGAAAGTAAGTTAGTAGATGGTACAAAGAATCTGTATCAGGCTGCAAATCAAACACAGAAAGATAAAGAAGATAGTCAGACACCCTTCATAAGGAATGCCAGCAACATCCTACTCACCAGTCCACAGGACATCAAAGGAGGATGGATGGAGTACTTCCAGCAGCAACTGAATAAAGAAAATCCCATAGAAGCTGTACTGCCCCAGAAACACCTTACAATGAGAGAAAAGAAGGAGCCCACCACAGAAGAAGTAAGAACATCACTAAGGAAGATGAAGTCAGGGAAAGCAGCAGGCTCAGATGAGGTCACAGCAGAAATGATCAAGATGCTGGGTGAGATCCTGGGGGTACTCATAGCAGTGTGGAGAGAAAGGCATATCCCAGATGACTGGAGAATAAGCATGCTCATGCCAGTGTACAAGAACAAAGGGGACATCCACAACTGTGGGCAGTACAGAGGTACCAAACTACTATCATGGTGCATGAAAGCTCTAAAGAAGATGATCGATAAATGAATACACAGGGTAGTAAGTTAGGAGATGAGCGGCTCAAATTCAGATCAGGATGGAGCACAACTGACCCAAGGTTTGCAGTGAGACAGATAGTTGAAAAGAAGGTAGAGATGAAAGATTCCAACTGGACATTCCTAGACTTGTAGAAAGCATATGACAAGGTCCCACGAAAGCTGATACGGACAGTCCTGCAGTGGTCTAAAGTCCCAAAAACAGTGCTAGAATTAGTACAGGCTATGTATAAGGACTTAATGACTCAAGTACGAACAGTGCTCAGTTTCAGAGAAGGGTTCCCAGTAGGAGTGGTTGCGCACCAGGACTCAGTTCTGAGTCCACTGCTGTTCATACTGGTGATGGACCACATTAGCAAACAGGCCAGAGGTGACAAATTGACAAACTTGCTGTATGCAGACAATGTGGAATTACAGGCGGATTGAGCAAGAACATCCGCAACAGATAGGGGAATAGAATGCAAAACTGAAAGCATATTTAATGAAACTGAGTACAAATAAGACAGTTGTAATGGCAGTAAATGGAGGAGTTCAGAAGATGCTGAGAATTGAGATAGAAGGGAAAATAATAGAACAAGTTAAAAAATGTAAGTATCTGGGAGGGGTGATTGAGGAGAAGGGAGGTCTGTATGAGGAGGTCAAAGCTAGAACCAGAGGGCTGCAGCCAACTAACCAGAGTGTCAGGTGTAGTACATGCCAGAAGAATGCCAAAGAAGCTGAAAAGTAAGGTTTACAAAACAGTGGTGTGACCAGAACTACTGTATGATACAGAAACCTGGGCTGTAAAGGCGAAGCAGATGAGAAGGTTAGAGGTGCTGGAGTGATGAAGTGCTTGAGATGGGTGGTAGGATGCACATTGGGACAGATGAAGAAATGACATAAGAACAGAAGCCAAAGTAACTCCAATTGCCGGAAAGGTCAAATAGAACAGATTACAGTGGTTCAGGTGCATGTGCAGAAGAGCAGAAGGCAATCTGGTGAAGAAGATTTGGGACAGACAGGAAGAAGTTAAGAGGACATGAGGGTGTCCAGCAAAGAGGAGGTTACATTGTTTGAGAGATGAACAGCAACAGTAAAGCATACGTTTCAAAGAAGGCAGGACAGTGGCATTGAATAGAGAGAGATGGTGACAACTGACACAACAATCCAACCATATGTAGAAAATGGGAGAAGTGGGCTGATGATGATGAAGATGATTTGTGTGGAGTTTGCTGAGCTTTAACTCTGGCCATGTTGGCATATCATTTAGTGAAAGAGTGTTTTGGTGGGGCACACCATAAGAATGCAGCTGATTTAAAAGGTGGAATGGTTACGCTACAGAGTGAAATTAAGTTGCCCAAAGTAATGTATGAGATGAGATGTAGTGTGGTAAAATTTATGCAGAAAGTGTATCATTTTGAAATTAAAATTATCTGAGATTGTTTTGGGGTAGTACTACAAGGGATTGCTGTTACAAGGGGGGAGGAGTAAGAGCTGTAGTGATATTGGTAGCAGGTCTGTTGGCATTGGTTAGGAGGTAGCAAACTTGGAACTTTTTTGTGTAAACCAAGGGAGAACTTTCTAGCTAATCCTGGAAAGATTAGAATGTAAAATGATGACATGTCGATAGTCAGGTTTACAGAGAAGAGGAGAGCAGGTATATTAATATGACTGTTCAGGGTGGGAGTGTGGTCCAGCCATCGATGATTTATGGTGGGTGTCATATGTTTGTTTTGGAGCTTTATGTGGCTGTGGGAGCAGAGTGTAGGTGGCAGAGGGAGAGAAGGAAAATGTAGAAAAGAAATGTAGGGATGGAGGGGGTGGATGTGATGGGGCTAGAGTAGCAGGCTGGACTAATGATAAGTGCAGGGAGCTGCATCACAGTTAGACTATGTCTCCTGAAGCAATGCACTGCTATTGTCTAATGGTAACCTGTGTTCAAGCAGGTAAATAAAAGATCAATCTCAGCTCATTCTTTGACATGTGTGTTAGCGTACTACCACCAGCATTTACACCACTCCTGATTTCATAAGAAGTTCTCTGAGGCTTTTTAAGTCATGTTGGCAAATGAGGAATCCCCAAGTGTTACTCCCAGTCCCAAACTGGGAATCTGGCATACAGCACAATGGTTCTTTAAATGATTAAACTGGCATCAAAATGTCAGTATAAGTGCTCTAAGTAGCACAGCAGCCCATAATAGATAACTGACATATGGCAGGACGGAACATCTTCAGGTGTATATGGAAACTGGCACTGCAGGTGTTAGTTGGTGCACAGCCTAAATATCTACAGTACCAATTCCCACATGCAAGAGAAACTTAATGCAACTAGTAGGAGGCTTGTGCAAGAGCAGTAGTCAAGCACTGTGCACATGTCCAGCGACTGCTTTTCTGCATCCATTCTGTCTGGACACTGTGAATAGATGGAATTTTCCTCTTCTGGTAACTTGGGGGGCTGCATTCCATTAGTACACCCCTAGAGCTTGCATCCCCTCTTATGTTAGATGTGATTGTGAGTGCATGCCAGATGTTTTAAATGGTAATGTATTCATTTTCATGCCCAACTTGCAGGTGTTGTATAGGGATAGGCAATGACAGGGATCTTTGGTTGGTATGTGGCAAGTTCTACCTGCTGTCCTACTGACCCTCATTAGCTGGTCCTGGTATTCCCCTGCTGTCCTGTTGACAGCAGGAAGACCAGGACCAGCTAGTGAGGGTCAGTACTGAAGCAGGTAGACCAGGACCAGCTAATGAGAGTCAGTAGGACAGCAGGTAGACCAGGACCAGTTAATGAGGGTCAGTAGGACAACAGGTAGATCAGGAAAAGCCAATGAGGGTCAGTAGGACAACAGGTAGACAAGGACCAGCTAATGAGGGTCAGTAGTACAGCAGGTAGACCAGGACAAGCTAATGAGAGTCAGTAGGATAGCAGGTAAACCAGGACCAGCAAATAAGGGTCAATAGGACAGCAGATAGACCAGGACCAGCTAATGAGGGTCAGTAGGACAGCAGGTGGACCAGGACCTTCTTATGAGGGTCAGTAGTACAGCAGGTAGACTAGAACCAGCTAATGAGGGTCAGTAGGACAGCAGGTAGATCAGGACCATCTTGAGAGGGTCAGTAATACAGCAGGTTGACCAGTACCATCTAATGAGGGTCAGTAGTAAAGCAGGTAGACCAGGACCAGCTAATGTGGGTCAGTACAGCAGGTAGACCAGGATAAGCTAATGAGGGTCAGTAGGACAGTAGGTAGACCAGGACCAGTTAATGATGGTCAGTAGGACAGCAGGTAGACCAGGACCAGCTAATGTGAGTCAATAGGACAGCAGGTAGACCTGGACCAGCTAATGAGGGTAATTAGGAAAGCAGGTAGACCAGGACGAGCTAATGAGGGTCAGTAGCACAGCAGGGAGACAAGGACTAGCTAATGTGGGTCAGTAGGACAGCAAGTAGACCAGAACTAGCAAATGAGAATTAGTAGGACAGCAAATAGATTAGGACCAGCTAATGAGGGTTAGGAAGAAAGAAGGTAGACCATGACCAGCTAATGAGGGTCAGTAGAACAGCAGGTAGACTAGGACCAGATAATGAGGGTCAGTACGACAGCAGGTAGACCAGAACCAGCAGAGGGTCAGTAGTACAGAAGGTAGACCAGGATCAGCTAATGAGGGTCAGTAGTACAGCAGGTAGACCAGGACCAGCTAATGAGGGACAGCAGGTAGAGCAGGACAAGCTAATGAGTGTCAGCAGCACAGATGTAGACCAGGAACAGCTAATGTGGGTCAGTAGGACAGCAGGTAAAGCAAGATCAGCTGAGGGCCAGTAGTACAGCAGTAGACAAGGACCAGCTAGTGAGGGTCAGTGGTACAGCAGGTAGACCAGGACCAGCTAATGAGGGTCAGTAGTACTGCAGGTAGAGAAGGACCAACTAATGAGGGTCAATAGGACAGCAAGGTAGACCAGGACCAGCTAATGAGGGTCAGTAGGACAGCAGGTGGACCAGGACCTTCTTATGAGGGTCAGTAGTACAGCAGGTAGATCAAAATCAGCAAATGGGGGTCAGTAGGACAGCAGGTAGTTTAGGACCAGCTAAATAGGGACAGTAGTACAGCAGGTAGACCAGGACCAGCTAATGAGGGTCAGTAGTACAGCAGGTAGACCAGGACCAGCTGAGGGTCAGAAGGACAGTAGGTAGACCAAGGCCCACTACTTAGGGTCAGTAGGACAGCAGGTAGACCAGGACCAGCTAATGTGGGTCAGTGCAGCAGGTAGACCAGGATCAGCTAATGAGGGTCAGTAGTACAGCAGGTTTACCCGGACCAGCTGATGAGGGTCAGTTGTACAGCAGGTAGTCCAGGACCAGCTTATGTGGGTCATTAGTACAACAGGTATACCAGGACCAGCTGAGGGTCAGTAGGACAGCAGTAGAACCAGGACCAACTAATGTGGGTCAGTAGGACAGCAGGTAATCCAGGGCCAGTAAATGAGGGTCAGTAGTACAGCAGGTACACCAGGGCCAGCTAGTGATGGTCAGTAGTACAACAAGTAGACCAGGACCAGCTAATGAGAGTCAGTGGTACAGCAGGTAGAACAAGACCAGCAAGTGAGGGTCAGTACTACAGCAGATAGACCAGGACCAGCTAATGAGAGTCAGTAGGACAGCAGGTAGACCAGGACCAGCTAATGAGGGTCAGTAGTACAGCAGGTAGACCAGGGCCTGCTAATATGAGTCATTAGGACAAAAGTTAGACCAGGACCAGCAAATGACGGTCATTAGTACAGCAGGTAGACCAGGACCAGCATATTAGGGTCAGTAGCACAGCAGGTATAAAAGGACCAGCTAATGAAGGTCAGTAGTACAGTAGGTAAACCAGGACCAGCTGAGAGTCAGTATGACAGCAGGTAGACCTGGACAATCTATTGAGGGTCACTAGCACAGCGGGTAGTCCAGGACCAAGTAATGTGGGTCAGTAGGACAGCAGGTAGACCAGGAGCAGCTGATGAGGGTCAGTAGGACAGCAGGTAGTCCAGATCCAGTGAATGAGGGTAAGTAAGACAAAAGGCTGACCAGGACCAGCTAATTAGAGTCAGTAGTACAGTAGGTAAACCAGGACCAGCTAATGAGAGTCAGTATGACTGCAGGTAGACCTGGACAATCTATTGAGGGTCAGTAGCACAGCGTGTAGCCCAGGACCAAGTAATGTGGGTCAGTAGGACAGCAGGTAGACCAGGGGCAGCTAATTAGGGCCAGTAGAAGAGCAGGTATACCTGGACCATCTAATGAGGGCCAGTAGTACAGCAGGTAGACCAGGATCAGCTAGTGAGGGTCAGTAGTAGAGCGGTTAGACCAGGACCAGTTAATTAGTGTCAGTAGTACTGCAGGTAGAACAGGATCAGTGAATTAGGGTCAGTAGTACATCTGGTAGACCAGGACCAGCTGATGAGGGTCAGTTGTACAGCAGGTAGACCAGGACCAGCTTCTGAGGGTCAGTAGTACAGCTCGCATACCAGGACCAGCTATTGAGGGTCAGTAGGACAGCAGGTAGATCAGGACCAGCTAATGGGGGTCAGTAGGACAGCAGGTAGACCAAAACCAGCTAATGAGGCTCAGTAGTACAGCAGTTGGACCAGGACCAGCTAGTGAGGGACATTAGTACAGCAGGTAGACCAGGACCAGCTAATGAGGGTCTGTAGTACAGCATGTAGACCAGGACCAGCTAATGAGGGTCACTAGGACAGCAGGTAGACCAGGACCAGCTAATGTTGGTCATTTGGACAGGAGGTAGACCAGGAACAGCTAATGTGGGTCAGTAGGACAACAGGTAGACCAGGATCAGCTAATGAGGGTCAGTAGTACAGCAGGTTTACCCGGACCAGCTGATGAGGGTCAGTTGTACAGCAGGTAGTCCAGGACCAGCTTATGTGGGGCATTAGTACAACAGGTATACCAGGACCAGCTGAGGGTCAGTAGGACAGCAGTAGAACCAGGACCAACTAATGTGGGTCAGTAGGACAGCAGGTAGACCAGGACCAGCTAATGGGGGTCAGTAGGACAGCAGGTAGACTAAAACCAGCTAATGAGGGTCAGTAGTACAGCAGTTAGACCAGGACTAGCTAGTGAGGTACAGTAGTACAGCAGGAAGACCAGGACCAGCTAATTAAAGTCTGTAGTACAGCAGGTAGACCAGGAGCAGCTAATGAGGGTCAGTAGTACAGTTTGTAGACCAGGATCACCTAATGAGGTGCAGTAGGACAGCAGGTAGACCAGGACCAGCTAATGAGGGTCAGTAGTACAGCTGGTAGACCGGGATCATTTAATGCGATGCAGTAGGACAGCAGGTAGACCAGGACCAGCTAATGAGGGTCACTAGGACAGCAGGTAGACCAGGGCAAGCTAACGAGGGTCAGTAGGACAGCAGGATGATTAGGACCAGCTAATGAGGGACAGTAGTACAGCAGGTAGTCCAGGACCAACTAATGAGGGTCAGTAGTACTGCAGGTAGAGCATGACCAGCTAATGAGGGTCAGTAGTATAGCAGGTAAATCAAAATCAGCAAATGGGGGTCAGTGGGACAGCAGGTAGACCAGGACAAGCTAATGAGGGTCAGTAGTATAGCAGGTAGACCAGGACCAGCTAATGAGTGTCAGTAGTACAGCAGGTAGACCAGGGCAACTAATAAGGGTCAGTAGGTCAGCAGGTAGACAGGATCAGTTAATGAGGGTCAGTAGGACAGCAGATAGACCAGGACCAGCTAATGAGAGTCAGTAGGACAGTAGGTAGACCAGGACCAGCTAATGAGGGTCAGTAGTACAGCAGGTAGACCAGGACCAGCTAATGAGTGTCAGTAGTACAGCAGGTAGACCAGGGCAGCTAGTGAGGGTCAGTAGGACAGCAGGTAGACCAGGACCAGCTAATGAGGGTCAGTAGTACAGCAGGTAGACCAGTACCAGCTGAGGGTCAGTAGGACAGTAGGTAGACCAAGGCCAACTACTGAGGGTCAGTAGGACAGCAGGTAAACCAGGACCAGCTAATGTGGGTCAGTGCAGCAGGTAGACCAGGATCAGCTAATGAGGTTCAGTAGAACAGTAGGTAATCCAGGGCCAGTTAATGAGGGTCAGTAGTACACCAGGTACACCAGGGCCAGCTAGTGATGGTCAGTAGTACAGCAGGTAGACCAGGACCAGCTAATGAGGGTCAGTGGGACAGCAGGTAGAAAAGGACCAGCTATTGAGGGTCAGTATGACTGCAGATAGACAAGTACCAGATAGTGAGGGTCAGACTACAGCAGTTAGACCAGGATCAGCTAATGAAAGTCAGTAGGTCAGCAGGTAGACAGGACCGATTAATGAGGGTCAGTAGGACAGCAGATAGACCAGGACCAGCTAATGAGAGTCAGTAGGACAGCAGGTAGACCAGGGCCAGATAATATGAGTCAGTAGGACAAAAGTTAGACCAGGACCAGCGAATGAGGGTCAGTAGTACAGCAGGTAGACCAGGACCAGCATATTAGGGTCAGTAGCACAGCAGGTAGACCAGGACCTGCTAATTTGGGTCAAAAGAACAGCAGGTCGACCAGGACAATCTAATGAGGGTCAGTAGGACAGCAGGTAGACCATGGCCAGCAAATGATGGTCAGTAGTACAGCAAGTAGACCAGGACCAGCTAATGAGGGCCAGTAGTACAGCAAGTAGACCAGGACCAACTAATGAGGGTCAATAGGACAGCAAGGTAGACCAGGACCAGCTAATGAGGGTCAGTAGGACAGCAGGTGGACCAGGACCTTCTTATGAGGGTCAGTAGTACAGCAGGTAGATCAAAATCAGCAAATGGGGGTCAGTAGGACAGCAGGTAGTTTAGGACCAGCTAAATAGGGACAGTAGTACAGCAGGTAGACCAGGACCAGCTAATGAGGGTCAGTAGTACAGCAGGTAGACCAGGACCAGCTGAGGGTCAGAAGGACAGTAGGTAGACCAAGGCCCACTACTTAGGGTCAGTAGGACAGCAGGTAGACCAGGACCAGCTAATGTGGGTCAGTGCAGCAGGTAGACCAGGATCAGCTAATGAGGGTCAGTAGTACAGCAGGTTTACCCGGACCAGCTGATGAGGGTCAGTTGTACAGCAGGTAGTCAAGGACCAGCTTATGTGGGTCATTAGTACAACAGGTATACCAGGACCAGCTGAGGGTCAGTAGGACAGCAGTAGAACCAGGACCAACTAATGTGGGTCAGTAGGACAGCAGGTAATCCAGGGCCAGTAAATGAGGGTCAGTAGTACAGCAGGTACACCAGGGCCAGCTAGTGATGGTCAGTAGTACAACAAGTAGACCAGGACCAGCTAATGAGAGTCAGTGGTACAGCAGGTAGAACAAGACCAGCAAGTGAGGGTCAGTACTACAGCAGATAGACCAGGACCAGCTAATGAGAGTCAGTAGGACAGCAGGTAGACCAGGACCAGCTAATGAGGGTCAGTAGTACAGCAGGTAGACCAGGGCCTGCTAATATGAGTCATTAGGACAAAAGTTAGACCAGGACCAGCAAATGACGGTCATTAGTACAGCAGGTAGACCAGGACCAGCATATTAGGGTCAGTAGCACAGCAGGTATAAAAGGACCAGCCAATGAAGGTCAGTAGTACAGTAGGTAAACCAGGACCAGCTAATGAGAGTCAGTATGACTGCAGGTAGACCTGGACAATCTATTGAGGGTCACTAGCACAGCGGGTAGTCCAGGACCAAGTAATGTGGGTCAGTAGGACAGCAGGTAGACCAGGAGCAGCTGATGAGGGTCAGTAGGACAGCAGGTAGTCCAGATCCAGTGAATAAGGGTAAGTAAGACAAAAGGCTGACCAGGACCAGCTAATTAGAGTCAGTAGTACAGTAGGTAAACCAGGACCAGCTAATGAGAGTCAGTATGACTGCAGGTAGACCTGGACAATCTATTGAGGGTCAGTAGCACAGCGTGTAGCCCAGGACCAAGTAATGTGGGTCAGTAGGACAGCAGGTAGACCAGGGGCAGCTAATTAGGGCCAGTAGAAGAGCAGGTATACCTGGACCATCTAATGAGGGCCAGTAGTACAGCAGGTAGACCAGGATCAGCTAGTGAGGGTCGGTAGTAGAGCGGTTAGACCAGGACCAGTTAATTAGTGTCAGTAGTACTGCAGGTAGAACAGGATCAGTGAATTAGGGTCAGTAGTACATCTGGTAGACCAGGACCAGCTGATGAGGGTCAGTTGTACAGCAGGTAGACCAGGACCAGCTTCTGAGGGTCAGTAGTACAGCACGCATACCAGGACCAGCTATTGAGGGTCAGTAGGACAGCAGGTAGATCAGGACCAGCTAATGGGGGTCAGTAGGACAGCAGGTAGACCAAAACCAGCTAATGAGGCTCAGTAGTACAGCAGTTGGACCAGGACCAGCTAGTGAGGGACATTAGTACAGCAGGTAGACCAGGACCAGCTAATGAGGGTCTGTAGTACAGCATGTAGACCAGGACCAGCTAATTAGGGTCACTAGGACAGCAGGTAGACCAGGACCAGCTAATGTTGGTCATTTGGACAGGAGGTAGACCAGGAACAGCTAATGTGGGTCAGTAGGACAGCAGGTAGACCAGGATCAGCTAATGAGGGTCAGTAGTACAGCAGGTTTACCCGGACCAGCTGATGAGGGTCAGTTGTACAGCAGGTAGTCCAGGACCAGCTTATGTGGGTCATTAGTACAACAGGTATACCAGGACCAGCTGAGGGTCAGTAGGACAGCAGTAGAACCAGGACCAACTAATGTGGGTCAGTAGGACAGCAGGTAGACCAGGACCAGCTAATGGGGGTCAGTAGGACAGCAGGTAGACTAAAACCAGCTAATGAGGGTCAGTAGTACAGCAGTTAGACCAGGACCAGCTAGTGAGGTACAGTAGTACAGCAGGAAGACCAGGACCAGCTAATTAAAGTCTGTAGTACAGCAGGTAGACCAGGAGCAGCTAATGAGGGTCAGTAGTACAGTTTGTAGACCAGGATCACCTAATGAGGTGCAGTAGGACAGCAGGTAGACCAGGACCAGCTAATGAGGGTCAGTAGTACAGCTGGTAGACCGGGATCATTTAATGCGATGCAGTAGGACAGCAGGTAGACCAGGACCAGCTAATGAGGGTCACTAGGACAGCAGGTAGACCAGGGCAAGCTAACGAGGGTCAGTAGGACAGCAGGATGATTAGGACCAGCTAATGAGGGACAGTAGTACAGCAGGTAGTCCAGGACCAACTAATGAGGGTCAGTAGTACTGCAGGTAGAGCATGACCAGCTAATGAGGGTCAGTAGTATAGCAGGTAAATCAAAATCAGCAAATGGGGGTCAGTGAGACAGCAGGTAGACCAGGACAAGCTAATGAGGGTCAGTAGTATAGCAGGTAGACCAGGACCAGCTAATGAGTGTCAGTAGTACAGCAGGTAGACCAGGGCAACTAATAAGGGTCAGTAGGTCAGCAGGTAGACAGGACCAGTTAATGAGGGTCAGTAGGACAGCAGATAGACCAGGACCAGCTAATGAGAGTCAGTAGGACAGCAGGTAGACCAGGACCAGCTAATGAGGGTCAGTAGTACAGCAGGTAGACCAGGACCAGCTAATGAGTGTCAGTAGTACAGCAGGTAGACCAGGGCAGCTAGTGAGGGTCAGTAGGACAGCAGGTAGACCAGGACCAGCTAATGAGGGTCAGTAGTACAGCAGGTAGACCAGTACCAGCTGAGGGTCAGTAGGACAGTAGGTAGACCAAGGCCAACTACTGAGGGTCAGTAGGACAGCAGGTAAACCAGGACCAGCTAATGTGGGTCAGTGCAGCAGGTAGACCAGGATCAGCTAATGAGGTTCAGTAGAACAGTAGGTAATCCAGGGCCAGTTAATGAGGGTCAGTAGTACACCAGGTACACCAGGGCCAGCTAGTGATGGTCAGTAGTACAGCAGGTAGACCAGGACCAGCTAATGAGGGTCAGTGGGACAGCAGGTAGAAAAGGACCAGCTATTGAGGGTCAGTATGACTGCAGATAGACCAGTACCAGATAGTGAGGGTCAGACTACAGCAGTTAGACCAGGATCAGCTAATGAAAATCAGTAGGTCAGCAGGCAGACAGGACCGATTAATGAGGGTCAGTAGGACAGCAGATAGACCAGGACCAGCTAATGAGAGTCAGTAGGACAGCAGGTAGACCAGGGCCAGATAATATGAGTCAGTAGGACAAAAGTTAGACCAGGACCAGTGAATGAGGGTCAGTAGTACAGCAGGTAGACCAGGACCAGCATATTAGGGTCAGTAGCACAGCAGGTAGACCAGGACCTGCTAATTTGGGTCAAAAGGACAGCAGGTCGACCAGGACAATCTAATGAGGGTCAGTAGGACAGCAGGTAGACCATGGCCAGCAAATGATGGTCAGTAGTACAGCAAGTAGACCAGGACCAGCTAATGAGGGCCAGTAGTACAGCAAGTAGACCAGGACCAGCTAATGATGGTCAGTAGAACAACAGGTAGACCAGGAGCAGCTGATGAGGGTCAGTAGGACAGCAGGTAGACCAGGCCCAGTGAATGAGGGTAAGTAGGACAAAAGGCTGACCAGGACCAGCTAATTAGAGTCAGTAATACAGTAGGTAAACCAGGACCAGCTAATGAGAGTCAGTATGACTGCAGGTAGACCTGGACCATCTATTGAGGGTCAGTAGCACAGCAGGTAGTCCAGGACCAACTAATGTGGGTCAGTAGGACAGCAGTTAGACCAGGAGCAGCTAGGGAGGGTCAGTATTAGAGCAGTTAGACCAGTACCAGTTAATTAGTGTCAGTAGTACAGCAGGTAAACTAGGATCAGTGAATTAGGTTCAGTAGTGCAGCCGGTAGACCAGGACCAGCTGATGAGGGTCAGTTGTACAGCAGGTAGACCAGGACCAGCTTATGCGGGTCAGTAGTACAGCAGGTATACCAAGACCAGCTATTGAGGGTCAGTAGGACAGCAGGTAGACCAGAACCAGCTAATGAGGGTTAGTAGGACAGCAGGTAGACCAAAACCAGCTAATGAGACTCAGTAGTACAGCAGTTGGACCAGAACCAGCTAGTGAGGGACAGTAGTACAGCAGGTAGACCAGGACCAGTTAATGAGGGTCTGTAGTACAGCAGGTCGACCAGGACCAGCTAATGAGGGTCGGTAGAACAGCAGGTAGACCAGGACCAGCTAATGATGGTCGGTAGGACAGCAGGTAGACCAGGGCAAGCTATCGAGGGTCAGTAGGACAGCACGTAGATTAGGACCAGCTAATGAGGGACAGTAGTACAGCAGGTAGACCAGAACCAGCTAATGAGGGTCAGTCGGACAGCAGGTAGAACAGGGCCAGCTAATGAGGGTCAGTAGGACAGCAGGTAGACCAGGACCAGCTAATGAGGGTCAGTAGGACAGCAGGTAGACCAGGACCAGCTAATGAGGGTCAGTAGGACAGCAGGTAGGCCAGGACCAGCTAATGAGGGTCAGTAGCACTGCAGGTAGACCAGGGCCAGATAATATGAGTCAGTAGGACAAAAGTTAGATCAGGACCAGCTAATGAGGGTCAGTAGTACAGCAGGTAGACCAGGACCAGCATATTAGGGTCAGTAGCACAGCAGTTAGACCAGGATCAGCTAATGAGAGTCAGTAGGTCAGCAGGTAGACAGGACAAATTAATGAGCATCAGTAGGACAGCAGATAGACCAGGACCAGCTAATGAGAGTCAGTAGGACAGCAGATAGACCAGGACAATCTAATGAGGGTCAGTAGGACAGCAGGTAGACCATGGCCGGCAAATGATAGTCAGTAGTACAGCAAGTAGACCAGGACCAGCTAATGAGGGTCAGTAGTACAGCAAGTAGACCAGGACCAGCTAATGATGGTCAGTAGAACAACAGGTAGACCAGGAGCAGCTGATGAGGGTCAGTAAGACAACAGGTAGACCAGGCCCAGTGAATGAGGGTAAGTAGGACAAAAGGCTGACGAGGACCAGCTAATTAGAGTCAGTAGTACAGTAGGTAAACCAGGACCAGCTAATGAGAGTCAGTATGACTGCAGGTAGACCTGGACCATCTATTGAGGGTCAGTAGTACAGCAGGTAGTCCAGGACCAACTAATGTGGGTCAGTAGGACAGCAGGTAGACCAGGATCAGCTAGGGATGGTCAGTATTAGAGCAGTTAGACCAGTACCAGTTAATTAGTGTCAGTAGTACAGCAGGTAGACCAGGATCAGTGAATTAGGTACAGTAGTAGAGCCAGTAGACCAGGACCAGCTGATGAGGGTCAGTTGTACAGCAGGTAGACCAGGACCAGCTTATGCGGGTCAGTAGTACAGCAGGTATACCAGGACCAGCTATTGAGGGTCAGTAGAACAGCAGGTAGTCCAGGACCAACTAATGTGGGTCAGTAGGACAGCAGGTAGACCAAAACCAGCTAATGAGGCTCAGTAGTTCAGCAGTTGGACCAGAACCAGCTAGTGAGGGACAGTAGTACGGCAGATAGACCAGGACCAGCTAATGAGGGTCTGTAGGGCAGCAGGTAGACCAGGACCAGCTAATGAGGGTCAGTCGGACAGCAGGTAGACCAGGACCAGCTAATGAGGGTCGGTATGACAGCAGGTAGACCAGGACCAGCTAATGAGGGTCAGTAGTACTGCAGGTAGACCAGGACCAGATAATGAGGGTCAGTAAGACAGCAGGTAGACCAGGAACCACTATTGAGGGTCAATAGGACAGCAGGTAAACCAGGACCAGCTAATGTGGGTCAGTAGGACAGGAGGTAGACCAGAAACAGCTAATGTGGGTCAGTAGGACAGCAGGTAAAGCAGGACCAGCTGAGGGTCAGTAGTACAGCAGTAGACCTGGACCAGCTAGTGAGGGTCAGTAGTACAGCAGGTAGACCAGGACCAGCTAATGAGGGTCAGTAGTACAGCAGGTAGACCTGTACCAGCTAATGAGGGTCAGTAGTACTGCAGGTAGAGCAGGACCAGATAATGAAGGTCAGTAGTACAGCAGGTAGATCAGAATCAGCAAATGGGTGTCAGTAGGACAGCATGTAGGCCAGGACCAGAAAATGGGGGTCAGTAGGACAGCAGATAGGGCAGGACCAACTAATGAGGGTCAGTAGTACATCAGGTAGACCAGGACCAGCTAATAAGTGTCAGTAGTACAGCAGGTAGACCAGGGAAGCTAATGAGAGTCAGTAGGACAGCAGGTAGACCAGGACCAGCTATTGAGGGTCAGTAGTACAGCAGGTTGGCCAGGACCAGCTAATATGGGTCAGTAGGCCAGCAGGTACACCAGGACCAGCTATTGAGGATCGGTAGGACAGCAGGTAGACCAGGACCAGCTAATGAGGATCAGTAGGGCAGCAGGTAGTTTAGAACCAGCTAAATAGGGACATTAGTACAGCAGGTAGACCAGGACCAGCTAATGAGAGTCAGTAGTACAGCAGGTAGACCATTACCAGCTAATGAGTGTCAGTAGGACAGCAGGTAGACCAGGACCAGCTAATGAGGGTCAGTAGAACAGCAGGTAGACTAGGTCCAGCTAATTAGGGTCAGTGGGATAGCAGGTAGACCAGGACCAGCTAATGATGGTCAGTAGGACATCAGATAGACCAGGACCAGCTAATGGGGGTCAGTAGGACAGCATGTAGACCAGGTTCAGCTAATAAGGGTCAGTAGGACAGAAGGTAGACCAGGACCAGCTAATGAGGGTCAGTAGGACAACAGGAAGACCAGGACCAGTTAATGAGGGTCAGTAGGACAGCAGGTAGATAAGGACCAGATAATGAGGGTCAGTAGGACAGCAGGTTTCGAAATCTCATTACCACTATGTGATGTAGCAGAAAATCTGTTGAATGGCAACATTTGCACAACGTTTGATTTTGACTGGCACATATTGCTTCAATATGAAACCACATCAGGGCAGAGTTGTAGATATTCTCTATAGGAATAACATAGCAGTATGCCACAGTGTTTGTTTTGAATTTTTATATAAACCTATGTTCTGTCATTTTTGTTAAACATAATTTGAGGATATGAAAATTCAGTGTATGACATGCCTATCTGTAAATAAAGATGCCTTTGAACTTCAAGATTCAGTAAATGCAATCTGCATTAAGATATTTGAAAGTAGTGCAGAGCTTAGCCAGGTTATTTTTACCAGAAGCGGTGTCTGTATACAGACACCTATTGAATTGAATGAAAGCGCACAACTTGTGTTTATTAAAGTTTTGCTTGTAATGAATGGGGCTTGCTGTGCTTGTTTCTTCAAGACATCATCAGTGCCTACAGTTTTGTTTTGGACTGTATACAGACACTTAAAACTTCAGGCACTAATGACATTTCCTTCAATATAGTTTAAAAAATGAATTAAAGTCAGTCAGTCCTGCCTTCATTCCCATAGCAGGAAGAAGGTAAATATTTATCAAATTAATACGCCCTTCCATTAATTCATCACTGACAACAGACAGAGTGCAGAGGGCTTTTATACAATGTCCGATGCTCTGACACTTGTATTTATTTGACAAAACACAACTCATTTTCTTTAGGTAACTTGCAGAAAATGAATACCTGAGAGACATAAAACTCACTTTAGAAGTTATTTTCCTTGACAGATGTATAATACAAAATTAGAGTATGCCTTTTCAGATGCATACATGACCTTGTTTCTTTAATTGGATTATCTTGTCCATTACCGTTCAAAAGGAAAATTGACATCTTATGGGCTTTTGTACAAAGACGGCTCAGTACTGTAGATAGTTTATTTTACACTCAAATGATTTCCATAGTAAAATCTGCAGAAATAAATTGAATTAATTGCATGCAGTTGATCAAAGAGCAGATATTTTATTTTTAGCTGAATATACTCTCAGGAGAATGTAACACCTGAGAAACAACAGCACCATAAAATAAATGCAACATTATGAATAAACTTAGGACAAAAATGCAGATGATATAGAGATTCTGGCAGCAGATATATGGAGTTATATGATCACAGACATTCTTAACTATTCCTTAGTGGTAGCATAGCCTGTAAACAAAAAGAAAAAAATGAATAATGTTTGCTGATATTAATTATCAGTGGATTAAATTTAGTTTGGGGCTATTATTTAAGAACCAAGGAACTGTTCAGAGAAAAAAATAAAACTATTATAGTAGTTACTATGTAAGCAGAAATTACAGAAAATAACAGTCAGTCAGCTGGATAAGCCTTAGAATATGACCCTTGCGTTTTTTAACATCAACCCAGTAAAAATATATATTTTTTTCATGGTAATACATTGTGTATCTGTGGTGTGTCCTTCATTTTATTTATCCTTTGTTGGTCAGGTTAGTCCCGATAAGTAACAGCCTCTTTACAAGGCTGACCCAAGATGACATTTATACCAATGTATGGAAATGTATTATTGAATTTACAGAATAGTTCAAGAGAGTATTATGATATGGAAAAAGAAATATACAAGTCAGGGAAAATAATAAATTTCTGTTTACGCAGAGATTTTATTTGCAAAGGAGAAGGGAGAAAGAATCTTCATGTTTGGGCAAATAGTAAAGGAGTATATTATTAAAAGGAGGGAAATAAAAAAATATAAAAAGAGAGGCAAAAAGAACACGAGCAAATCATGAGTATTGTGGTAGAGCATGTGGAAACACAAATAAGATTAAAATCAAGGAAATAAGAGAAAATCGAAAGTAGAGACAAAGGAGGCGATAGCTTATTCCCCAGAGCACTCACATGGTGATATTCTTGCATATGTTTTGAATGTGTAGTTGAAAGTTAAGAGACTGGTCTAGCCAAAACCCAAGGTATTTGAAAGATGTAGTAATTTCTATGGTGGTATTGTTAACATCTTTAATATTAAGGAAGCTGGGTGCTATGGCTATTTTTTGATTGGTTCAAAACACCATTGCTTTTGTTTTTGAGGGATTGAATATACGTTTCTGGCCTATTAGCCACTGGTTGTGAGTTTGGAGATCATCTTGTTGCTGAGTTTGTATAACATACTGTGATTTGTTTGACCTGTAGATGACCATCTCATCTGCATAAACAATTAGGGGTATCTGAGAATGGTCAGATGGGTGTTTGTTGAGAAATGTGGAAAACAACAAAGGAAAAACACTGCCAGTATATGGATTTGAAGAAAAATGCCACAACCTTGTTTAGCGCTTTCAACAACAAAGGGGCTAAAGTGGAATCCTGGGGGTTCCTTTCATAAGAGATGCTGTTTCAGAGGAGCTGATTGAGTCCTCTTTCACCATGAAGGATCTTTTGGTGAGGAAGTCTACAAACTAAGGTTTTCATCATTCTTAATGCCTAATTCAGTTAATTTGTCAAAAATGAAGTTATGGTAAATTAGATCAGACTTTTGTGAGGTCAATAAAGACAGGTCCTGTCAGGTTGCCATTGTCCATATTGGATAGGATGTCATCTGTGAGGGAGTAGAGAGCAGGTATAGCGCTGTGTCCAGATGAGAATCCATGTTGCTTCCTGTATAAAAGATGCTATTGATGTGAATAGGCAGCAATTTGGTTGTAGATAATTTTATCTTGTATTTTACCTAAAGTGGGAAGTACTGAGATAGGACAGTATTGCAAAGCAGTAGTTGGCTTGGGTGGTTTTGGAATAGAAGTGACTTTTGCTGTTTTCCATTTCTGAGGCATAACCGTATTAGTTAAGCAAATGTATGTGTGTGTGAAAGGGCAGGAGATGTCCTTCTAAAGGTGAATGAACCAAGGGAAGAGGTTATCTGAGCCTGGATAAGCATTGTTTTGATGGACATTCATGTCTGATCCAAATAAATGTAAAAAGGGGACTAAAAACCACTTTTGGAATGGGAATAGTACTATGAAAAGGCAGGGAGAGGGTGACTGTGAGGTACTTTTCTAAGGGGAATAGTCCAATGAAAAGGCAGGTAGAGGTTGGCTGTGAGGCACTTTTGGAAGGGGAATAGTCCAATGAAAAGGCAGGGAGAGGGTGACTGTGAGGGGGGTAGGTTTATGTTGCTGTTGATGTGTGGCAGGTTGATGAACTTATTGTAGAAGTCAGTGCATGAAAGTTTGTATGTGGTGGTATTAGAGGGGTTTAGGGGAGTGGAGTTGTGTAGCATATTTTACCAGTCAACAGGTTGCTTTCTCTCCAAAATCTTTTATGTTTGGCTAAAATTGAGATTTGTTTGTTATGGTAATGGTTGTTTTTGTGTCTATAGATGGATTGCTTTACTAAATTGAATAGGGAGGTACATTTGGTTCAGGAATCTGTGGACGGCATGTGTTTCCAATTCTGCCACGCTTCATCATGTAATTTGAGGAGGTGTTTGAGTTTGTTAGATACCCAGTCATGTTTATGAGGTCAAAGTAGCCTTTGTACTAAGGGAAATAATTTGTTTTATAAGTGCAGTAGGGCATTAGTAAGTGTGTTACCTGTTTCACTGGTGTCTTTTATGGCAAGTAGGAGAGGCTAATCAAGGTAGGCAAGATGATTTTTAGGACTAGTGATATTCTGAATGGGTTGGGGTCTCAAGGCAATGAGTTTAGGTTTATATTTAACATTAGATTATGTGCTGAGAAAGTTATGGGACAATGATAACTAAGGAGGGGGCATGTATGGTGAGGTTAGATATCATTGCAGGATAATTAACTATTATAGGATCTAGTAAGACATGCCTATTGGGTTGAAGGTTTAGTCTGTTGGTTTCAGAGTTGATTTGGATAACACTTAAGTTGGCTACACATTCTGATATGTCAATGGCTTTTGGTCCTAAGTAATTAAGGTTGACATCTTCAAGAATGATTAAGATGAGTTTTGGGGAGCTCTGGCATATATATTTATAAGGGTAATGAAATTTGATAGTGAGTCTGGTGGAGGTAGATATGTACTGGGTATAAGAAGGTGTTTTTTGGTTGTTTGCTGGAAATTTTAAAAAGATCCAGTTAGGATCTGATTCTGATTTGCTGTTAGCTTTTGCAATGACTGTGGACTTTAAGGCTGTCTTTGAAGAGAATTAATGCTTATCCTCCACGTGTTTGCCTGGGCTGTAATTTTATAGGTGTGAATAGTTTGGTATGAGGTGACGAAAGCTATGGGTGTCGGGTTTTAGCCACATTTCTTTAATAGGTGTAATGGTAAGTTTATGCTGCAGGGTTCCAACATTAATTTGGTTTAATTTTGTTCTCGATACTGTGGATCTTAAGGAGGGTGCATGTAATATGGTGCTGCTTATTGGTTTAAGTTGGCATCTCTTGTTTCCAAAGCAGTATTTTTTAAATGTATTCCTAATGTAATTCTTGAGATTCAGAAGAGATGAAGTCTATGGTATGGGTGAGATTAATTCTTTACTTAAGATAAAATGAAATGTAATTTTGAGATTGATGAAAGATAAAAAAGAAGCTAGCTTAAAATGCTTTTGTATCAATTAAAATTTCTCTTACTGCATTATGTAAATTAATATTAGCATAATGTCATCTGAAAAGATCATTAATTTTTATTCATAATTGTTCCATATACCTATTCCATGAATTCTAGACTTGAATCTAATATGTATAACTAAAAGTTCGAAGATGAAAGGAGAACTTGGGAAGCTTTATTTAGTATCTTTTTTTTTAAGTTCAGTTGGTTCAGGTGTGAATGTCTTAGAACTTAAATACGTTTTATTGTCTTTATATATATGTGTTTAATTAAGGTAAGAAAATGATCTGGAAAACCAAATACTTATAGAACCTCAAGGAGATAATTCCAATTTATTGAAACAAATGTGTTCTCAATGTTGAAACTTATAACTATTACCTCTGCGTTAATACAGGTCATGTTATTTATCATAGTCAATATTCTTTTTAAAATTATTGTGGGTTTGCATGTTGGGAATAAGATCTGACTGATCATTAGTAATTACTAAAGAGATAAAATTTTCATTCTTTCAGTATACATAGACATAAAGACTTTACAGTCTACATTCAAGACAGCACTTGGCTCCACACTGAAATTTTAACACATGAAATGCTGAGTGCCAACAAGCCAAAGAAAAAAGACTGAAAACCTAAAAGAAGAGTACTTCTCAGAGATCACTCGCCTTTTTTAAACTTCTTTTTTTTTCATGGGACAAGTACCCTGTGTCCCCCTAACTTATATATACTAACCCTGAGATTGCCACATCTCCGAGAAAAGGGGATATCCTGGGAAATGGCCATGTCAGGTTTAATGTATGCAAGTCCACTTTTCAGCAATTTGGTCTTCATATTTCGGGACTTGCTCTAGTGGTCCTAACATTTCAATTGGTTACCCAGTTGGCTTATAGTCTGAGCAATCATTGAAATCTTCATCTTCTTGTGAGATAAGGGTAAAGGCATTTCTATGAAGAATGCATTATCATTTTTTCACTTCTATAAAAATATTGTGAACAATATTTAATTTATTGATGAAGAAGTTTAAATATCTCTGAGATCATTAAGTCAACATGATGTTTATAACTTTTAGACCTTTTATCCTACTGGTGACTTCTAAATACCTCATAGTTTTAGGTAGAATATTTGTAGTGTTTTCTGATAAGGTAGTCACTTTTCATTTGTGAACAAAACTTCTAAACTTGTCAGCTGGGCAGGGTATATTACTCGGGTCTATGGTAAATCACTGAACGCTCTTTCATCAAATGCCCAATGATCATATACTAAATATCAAACATTCATTCATCAAATGTTTGTTTCAGTGAATCTATGACACAGGGAAATTAATTAGTTGTCCAACATTGCACTGTCTCACACACCAAAGTTTTTAAAACTCATCCAGGTGGTGGGGCAGCACCCCCACACCCCCAACTATATATACCAACTCCAAGGTCACCCTACAATGGGGAAAAGGGCAAGTAGAAATTTGCCCTTTTCCCCACTGTAGCGCAACCTCAGAGTTGGTATATATAGTTAGGGGGGTGGGGGTTGAAGCCCCCACATTGGGTGGTGTGGGTGGCACAGCCCCCCACCTGGGTGGGTTTTAAATACTTTGGTGTATGAGACAAGAAAATGGACAAATAGTTTCTCTGTCTCACAGTTTTGCTGAAACGAACGTTTGATGAACGAACATTCAATGTTTAAATTTTCATCATTGGATGTTCGATGAAAGAACATTAGATAATTAACCTTAGACCCATATTACTCTTTTAATGATTTAGAGAGGAATAGTAGCTTATACATTCAGCTAAAATTCCTTAAATGTTTGTAATTGTATTGGCACTTCTTTGTGACTTTTTTCTCTCTAATATGAATGCAATCGATGATTTCCTTATTAGGTTATTCCTGCCTCTAGGGACATTAAAATAATCTCTAGCTGATTTTCTATACTTGTAAGCCTTAAAGGTGCACCAAACCATAACTTCACTTACTATGTCATTATAATTTACTGTCATAAGGATGTCTATTTCATTTAGAAACCCAGTACTTTCAATTGACTATGAAGGAACTCTGTTAATAATTGAAAGAGATGGACTTTGCTTGGGAACACATCATGTTTGGATGCCACAGAGTGATCTGGGTACTAACCCAGAGATTAATTGATCTTTTAAATGTGAACTTTTGCTGTAACATCCTGTAGATGTAATTCAATGACACAGGGAGAGGTAAACAGAGGAACTACATGGAAATGCATTATGTCATCAGGGCAAACAGTGATCTGGGCACTAACTCAGAGATTAATCAAACTTTTAAATCCCCAATTGATCTATAAAGACTTTGTCTTGGTAGTAGCAGTTATTCAAATACAGGTTGTGGTGAGGAGGGGAACTGCATAACAATGCATCATGTCTGCATACAAAACAGTGATCTTGGGCACTAACTCAGGGATTAATTAATCTTTTAAATCCTGGTTTGTCTATAATGTCCGTACTTTGGCAGTAGCAGTAATTCAATGATGCAGAGTGGCAAACTGGAGAATTGCATGGGAATGGATCATGTCTGAATGCCAAAAAGTGATTTGGGCACTAATCCAGGAATTATTCAAACTTTTAATACCCAGCTCTGCAATAACATCCTTACACTGGCAGTAGCAGTAATCCAATGACAGTAGAAGTCATGAATAGAGGATTTGCATCAGAATGCATTATGTTAGCATGTAATGGAGTGATCTGGGCACAAACCAGGGATTACTCAGTCTTGTATATCCCCTGCTGTGATGTAAAGTCCTTACTTTGGTAGTAGCAGTAATCACATGACAGAGGAAGTGGTGAACAGAGGAATTCTATTGGAATGTATCATGTGTGCAAGACAAAGAGTGATCTTTGCACTAAGCAAGGGGATAATCTAATGTTAAACCCCCAATTGTGCTATAACAGTCTTATCATGTCAGTAGCATTAATCACATGACTCAGGAAATAGTGACCAGGAGAATTCCATGGGAATGCATTATGTTAGCAAACCAAAGAGTGGTTTGGGCACCAACACAGGGATTAGTCAAGCTTTAACATTCTCAGTTATGTTATAAAGTCCATGGGAATGTATTATGTTAGGAACACCACTCTTAAGTATTCAATTGCCGTACCACCTTTATCATTCTTATAAGAAAAGCGCAGTCTGGGTCTGAACTGTCTGCAAACAGCTAAAGTTAACTTTGAACCTAACACCACTCTTAAGTATTCAACTGCGGTACCACCTTTATCATTCTTATAAGAAAAGTGCAGTTCGGGTCTGAACTGTCTGCAAACAGCTAAAGTTAACTTTGAATATGTGTCTACCTGTCTGAGCCAATATTCATTTTCCCCTGGAGAGCACTCTGCTTTGGCTTGTAAGCAGCCACCCCCCCCCTACACACACACACACACATTCATCTTCCACTTTCTCTCTTATTTCCTTCTGTTAGCAAATAGTATCCATAACTGATCAATACTGTGTGTTTGTTAATTTAAACTGAGACCACAGTAGCCTACTGATACAAGGTTATCCTGTTTTTCCACCTGAGAAATGGTTAAGAAATGACTTACAGTTTCAGAGCAGTCCTTGGTCAACTCTGATTGTTTCTTAAACACAAACTTGTCTTTGCTTTGGCTCATTAGCAGCAGTACAAAAGAACTGCCTGCTCACACCCTTGTTCTCCCCCTCCCCCTTCCCTGTTTATTACCTTATGCCAATCCCAAAGTTAATAAATATTACCTGTGGCAGGCACCATTTTTAAAACTACAACCACCCTTTGTCACTATCATATGTTCATTTATCAGTTTACTCTGTTACCTAATTGTTTCCAGCCCCCTCATAAGAGCTATTAACAGGGTCTCTACCCGCTTCACTCCCCACCCTGCCCCCTATTTCCTCCCGCCCCCTCATAAGAGCTACTAACAGGGTAACAAATACTAGTAAATATCCAGACCAAATAAAAACATCAAGTCCACAAGCTTGGAGAAAGAAGAGCCGATCAATACTAATTAACGTAGAACTTTATTCGAGTAAAACAATAAAAATGCCATCAAGCGCTTTTGCTTGGATGAGTACCAGGCTTATAAGTGTGGGGCATGCAAACAATGTTCTTATGTAATCAATGACAGCTCCCTATACATCCCCTCTAGGAGGTTTAAATTTAGGGCTGAACACTATTACAACTGTGGGGCAAAGGGTGTTGTTTATTTAGGTTTGTGTACCCATTGTCTCAGTTTTTATATAGGTAAAACTGAGAGAACCCTTAGAAGAAGAATATACGAACACCTTTATGACATCTCTAAGAGGAAAGACACCAATGCCTTTTTTAAACACCTTGGCTCATGCCCCAACATGCAGATTAAATTCATGGTTTTAGAACAGGTTCTGCAGGACAATAGAGGGGGTGATTGGGAGGCCCGTCTGGAGTATAAAAAATTGTTGTGGCAGCTTAAACTGAACGCAACAAGACCATCTGGTCTTAACGAAAGCATTAGTATTGCTAGTGTATTGAAATTAAGAAGGGCTAAGTTATGATTTTAGGTTTTTCAGAGCCTAAATTTTGTGAAGAGGTGTTTGTACTTTTTTTAGATGTTTTAGACATTTTTACAAAGTTTTTTATGCCTTTTATGATGTTTTTAGCATGAGTTTTGCACAATTGCATTTTCATTGGGTATACTATTAACAATTTAACGTATGGTTTATTTACTATTTATTTACTTATTTTTAACCTGTAACTAGTGCCTTTAAAGCTAATTGCACATTTAATTTATTAACACCATGGTCACATGATTTCCCTGATGAAGTATTTAAACTTGCAATTTGAAAAATGGATTATCTTGAAAAAGCCTGGTACTCATCCAGGCGAAAGCGCTTGATGGCATTTTTATTGTTTTACTCGAATAAAGTTCTACGTTAATTAGTATTGATCGGCTCTTCTTTCTCCAAGCTTGTGGACTTGATGTTTTTAGCTACTAACAGGGTCTCTACCTGCTTTGCTCCCCACCCTGCCCCCTATTCCCTCCCGTCCCCAGTGGTCCTACCTTTATTACAGTCACAAACCCCTCCCATCTTTCCAATAGCCAACCACAGCGCTAACCCAACACTACCTCCTCCATCTTCCCACTACTATCACACCTCCTCAACTAACATGTACAAGCATACCTTACCTATGCTCACTGCATGCATTCTTCTTGCATATCTTACATCCTACCAAAGCTCTATCATTCCCGCACGCAACCACTACCACTGTACTACTACTCACACTACCACTCATGTCTCACCCTCACTCAGCTCCCCTCCCACCAACTCAAGAACCATTCCTATGCACCCCCCACATATTCTACCAACTATATTACTCAAACATAAAGCATCCCTACAACTTAACATAGTAACCCTCCCACCATACCTATTACCCACAGAGCACAATCATAAATTTCCGTAATAAACAAACACATTCAAAAACTGAGAAAACTAATAACCTCATTCATATCAAAATTAGCCCTAAGTGGAGACATCCACCCCAACCCTGGCCCTACCATCTCCAACCACAATCCTCATAATCAGACTAGAAACCAAAACTTCTCACATATCACAGCTGATAGAAAGCCAAGTGACTTCCTTCTACTAAGCCTAAATATTAGAAGTATATCCAACAAAGTCAATGAACTCCATGCCACCATAGACTCGTACTTCCCAGATATAGTCATCCTGACAGAAACCTGGCTAAAACCTCACATTACCAGTGAGCAAATACTCCCTACCAGTTACAGCATACTAAGAGTAGACCGGCTAAACAAGAAAGGAGGGAGTGTAGCGATAATATTTAAACAGCATCTAAACATCCAGATCTTAAAATCATCAGCTCAACAAATAAGCAATGAAGAAATAATATATACCAACCTCAAAATATACCAAAACAAAACCATCAACATAATTGGATGCTACTTCCCACCTGGCCAAAATATCCCTCCACTAGAAAACCTCCTCAGCTGGTCTACCCACCATCTCCCCCAAGAAACTATAATTTTAGGTGATTTCAATATTGACTGGCAATCCTGTTCTGGCAACCATCCAACCCATCATGTAAACCTTCATGGCTTCACCCAACTAGTCCAGTCTCCAACCAGGATAAATAAAAACTCCATTAAGCACACTACCCTGGATTGGATACTAGTCAGTAAGAACCCCAGTCATATATAACAGGCTGCTTATCAGATAGCCTCAGTGATTACTCCCCAACATTCCTACTCAAAAAATACCTATACCAAGCTAAACCTGTCATCTACCGTCAAATACGTAAAAAACTAAACTTTAAACCACTCACATTCATCTCATCCCTCAAAGAAAGTAACAGGCATCCTCTAAAGTACCTCAGTCTTGATGACGCAGTTTAATTTTTTAATATAACCTTCCTGAGCATCCTTAATTACTATGCCCCCATAAGACTTTCCAGAACCAAAGCACAACCCTCCCCATGGCTTCAGAAAACAAGTAAGTCAGAAATGAAAAACAGGGATAATGCCTGGGAGCAGTGGCACAAAACCAAAACCCCCTCAACTAGACAGAAATTCCTAGAACTACGCAATAGAGTCAAAAAGCTAATAAAACAGGACAAATTCCAATACTACCAGTCTACCCTAGACTCCTCCCAACACAGCCCCAAACAATTCTGGTCCTCCATAAACTCCATCCTCCACCCAGGTAAAGTCAGTACCCCTCCTCCTAACATCCCTCACTCCTCCGAAAATATTGCTACCTCATTCAACACACACTTCACAAAAAACATACTATCACTAGCTAAGCAACATAACTCCCCTCCCCTCCAACCCACACCTTCAACTAGTAATCTCCCCACTACCTTCTCTTTTTCTCCTGTACCTACCTCCAACATAAAAAAACTCTTAACTAAACTTAAGCCCACCAAATTAGCAGCAGACAACCTCCCAAGTGAATACCTACAAATCGCAGCTGATGCTCTGGCCTACCCAGTATCCATATTTATTAACCAATCTCTGTCAGAAAGTTACGTTCCTACACTGTGGAAAGTATCACATATAATTCCCCTCCACAAAGGCGGCCCCTCCACAGAACTAACCAATTACTGCCCCATAGCTAATCTCTCTCCACTCTCCAAAATACTAGAGAGATGCATACACTCTCAGGTCTCAGACTACCTCCTTACTAACAACCTCCTTTACAATACTCAGCATGGTTTCCGACCAAACCATAGCACCACCACTGCCTTACTCTCTTTTACGAACACTATCCTTCAGCATAAAAACAATGGCTATCTCTTCTCTGCTACTTTCCTAGACCTATCTAAAGCATTTGACATGGTCCCACACAAACAACTCATCTCTGTCCTCAGTAACCAATCCTTCTTTCAATCAGTCACCAACTGGTTTCAGAGTTACCTGTCTGACCTCCAACAATCCGTTGTATGGCAGAATGACATATCTCCCCAACTACCTGTCTCCATAGGGGTACCCCAAGGATCCATCCTTGGACCCCTACTCTTCTCTGTTTTCACCAATAATCTAGCCTCTGCCACCAAACATGGCACACTCATACAATACGCAGATGACTCAACCATCATCTGCTCAGCCCAGTCCCTACCCAAACTGCAAAAAGTCACACAGGAAGCCTTTTTCTCTGTTGAAGCTTGGTTATCCGATGCCTAATTAATACTCAACCCAAACAAAACTAAACTACTCATCTTCCAACCCACCAAACATACTCAAAACAACTCTCACTTTAACATCACAGTAAAAGACAACACCACTATAGACCCAACTGAACACACCAAATTGCTAGGAGTGGAAATAGACAATAAACTAAAATTTGACATTCACATATCCATGTTCATAAAAAAGTCCACAAAAAACTAGGAGCGTTATACAGAAATAAGCAACTTCTCACCAAAGCAGCAAAGATTTCAATAGCAAATTCCCACCTTATCTCCACCCTACTTTATGCCTCTCCAATATATTCCAACCTAAGGCAATGCGATCTAAACAAGCTAGACCTGCTACAACAAAATCGCCAAATTCGCCAGAGGGGCATCCTACCGTAGTCACCACTGTCTCTCACTTGCTGAACTGGGCTGGCTTGAACTCCCTCACCTTCTTCAATGGTATCAACTCTCACTCGCCCACAAACTAGCAAACCATCCACTAAATGTCCCATCCCTCCAGAATCTACTTCAACCCTATCGCACCACCAGACCACTAAGATCCAGCAACAAAAATCACTTGCAGATCACTAAAGCCAGTAACTTTGCTGGTGAAGCACTATTCTCTTGCGCCATAGCCAAATTATGAAACTCCCTCCCACCCACAATTACCTCCGTACCATCATGCACCCACCTCAAAACTTTACTAAAAGCGCACCTAAAAACATGCTGGCTATGCCCTTGCAACTCTCACTCTAATATCACCCACCCCATCCAACCACTACCTTTCTTTCCACCCCACTAACTACCTTGATTACAAGCCTGGTACTTATTATACAGCAGGAACTTCTTATTGTAACATTTGTTAATGTCTGTTATGTACTTTGCAGATAAATATTCTAGTTGTCTACTGATGTACTATGTTCTTCATCTGTAAATATGTTTGTAATTAATTGCTATGTTAATCAAATTGTTAATCGCTATGTAATCCAATGTAACTACTGTCTGTTTATTTTAACTGTGGAGCTTTTCTCCCAGGGCCTCCGCTGAAAATAGACCTACGTCCAGTCGGACACTCCCGGTCAACAAATGTAAATAAATAAATAAATAAATAAAATAGTGATCTGGGCACCAAACCAGGGACTAATTGACCTTTGAAATTCCGAGTTGTGTTATAAAGTCCTTACATTGGCAGTAGCAGTAATTCCATGACACAAGAAATGAAGGACAGAGGAAATGCATGCCAGTGTATTATATTTGCATGCCAAAGAGTGATCTGGGTACTAACCCAGGGATTAATCAATCTTTTAAATCACCATTTTTGCTACAACTTCCTTACCTTGGCAGCAGCAATAATCAAATGACACAGGGAGTGGAGAAGAGGGGAACTGAGCACAATGGATTATGTTACCGTGCCGAAGCGTGATCTGAACACTAATCCAGGATTTAATCTATCTTTTAAATATCCATTCATGTTGTAAAATCCTTTCCTTGACAGTGGCAGTAATCCAGTGACAGAGGAAGTGGTAACCAGGGGAAGTGAATGGAAATGCATTGTGTTAGTGTCCAACACAGTAGGCAGTGGGCAGGGGAATTGCATGGGAAACCCTTCTTCTGATGACTACTTTTAACTTAGTTCTCTCCTAGCAAGATGCGTGGCTATAGATGGACACTAGGTGAAGGCCACCATCTCACAAATATGTGTGTGTGTGTGTGTGTGTGTGTGTGTGTGTGTGTGTGTGTGTGTGTGTGTGTGTGTGTGTGTGTGTGTGTATGGAGTAAAAAGATCTGATCACCACCATAGTCAAATTCATGGTGATGATTTGGGAATTTTTAAAGGTCATGTCTGAACTTAAAGCATGAAACATCATACAAGAATCAAGACTGTAGGTGCTTTCTGAATGGATAGATAAGCAGCAACTGAAGGCTGTTACCCCCTGTACTACACACTCATCAAATTAGTGACCAGCAATTTAAACCACACAAACTAGAAGTAAAGCTGGAGACTGGCACCTAAAAGGAAATGCCAGTACTAGACTCTCGTCAAATTAGTGACCAGCAATTTAACTCATTCCATCCAAGTATCATCTCTAGGTGCATCTGAGGTTATCTCCTACTGATGCCTCTAGGTGTCAAATATTACTTGTTCATATTTGCATCAATGATTCCAAAACCATGCTATGTACAAGTTTTTAAAAGATTTCATCGTAAATCTTGCACAATTGCAAACTCAACTGCCTTAATATTCGACCGCTGTCTAGTGCAGTTAAAGAGATATTAACTGTTGTTTTATGATATTTATGTGGATATAATTTTCACATTTTTCTAAATATCTCAACAACCAAGTAACACAAACAGAACTCCTTAGCCTGGTATGAAAGCTCTCAGCTAGCTGAATAAAATGTTGCTGAGAGTGTGTGTGTAACTCGAGTGGTTGCTGAAATATTATAAGTCATTTACAAAATATTACAAATGTAATAGTTACTTACTATGTGTACTGTGACCTATAAAATTGGTTTAAGACCTAGAACCTAAAGAACACCATCACTATAAAAATAGTTTGTGCTGAAGAGTTTGACATTTATACAGGAAATCATAATCCTAGGTGATGTTAATATCAACTGGCTATCTTGTAGTAACAATCCTCCAGCCCAGCATCTAAACCTTCATGGTTTCTTTCAAGTAATTCAGTCACCTACCTGGATAAATAAAAACTCTAACAAACATACTACTATTGACTGGATATTAGTCAGTAAAGACCCTCAGTCATACTTAGCTGGCTATCTACCAGACAGCCTCAGTGACCACACTCCAACATTCCTTCTGAGGCACCACTTAAATTGTGCTAAACCCATCATCTATAGGCAAATCCAAAATAGGGTAAACTTTATTCCTCTTTCCTTTATCTCATCCCTTTAAAAATATGATTGGACACCACTAAAGTACCTCAGTCTGGATGAAGCTGTCCACTTCTTCAATAGCACCTTCCTAAACATCCAAAATACACGTCTCCATAAGAAATGTCAGAGTCAAAACACAGTAATCCCCTTGGCTACAAAAAAGCACCAGGGCACTAATGGAAATCAAAGATAAAGCCTGGGACCCCCAGCGCTTAACAAAACCCCCCTCCTCTAGACATTCATTTCTAGAGTTGCTCAACAAGGTCAAAAAGAAAATAAAAGAAGACAAAACCCAATATTATCAGACTGCCCTAAACTCCTCCTATCACAACCCTAAGCAGTAGTTCTGGTCCACAATAAACTCCATTCTCCACCCAGGTAAAGCAGGCACTCCCCACCTACCACTCCCCCTTCCTCCAGCAGTATTGTTGACTCATTCAGTAAACACTTTACTGAAACCATTCTGTCTTTGACTAAACAACACAACCTTCTATCCAATCTCCCTACATCAAAACCAAATACTCTGCCCACAGTCTTTTCTTTTTCATCAGTGCCTGCCTCCTATATAAAAAAAACTTCTATTGAAACTTAAGCCTACAAAACTTGCAACTGACTATCTCCCCTCTGAATACCTAAAAATAGCAGCAGAAGCTCTAGTTTATCCAGTCTCTAGCTTAATTAATCAGCCCTTATCAAAAAGCTATGTCACCACACTGTGGAAAATACCCCACACCATTCCCCTCCATTAAGGTGGCTCCTCCTCTGAACCTTCCAATTACTGCCCCATAGCTGTCCTTTCTCCACTTTCCAAGATACTTGGGAAATGCAGTCATTCTCAAGTCTTAGACTTCCTCTTAGCTAATAACCTCCTCTCCCATACCCAGCATGGCTTCAGGCCATACCACAGCACTACTACCACCTTGCTCTCTTTCACTAATGTTATCTTTCATCATAAAAATAATGGCCTGTTCTCCCCTGCTATATTTCTGGATCTATCCAAGGCTTTAGACATGGTCTCACACAAACTACTAATCTCTGTTCTCACCAACCTATCCTTTTCACACTCAGCTACTAATTGGTTTCACAGCTATCTAACTGGCCACCAACAATCAGTTGTCTGGCATAATGACCTATCTGCTTGACTTCCTGTAACATCCGGTGTTCCCCAAGGCTCCATCTTTGGCCCCCTACTATTCTCACTCTTCACCAATGATCTGTTCACAGCCACCAAGCATGCTTCTCTTATACAGCATGCAGATGACTCCACCCTCATCTGCTCAGCCCCAACTATACCTGAACTTCAAAAGATCACACTGGAAGCCTTTTTATCTGTAGAAAGCTGGCTGTCTATTGCCCAGTTATTACTCAACCCGAGCAAGACTAAACTCCTTATCTTCAAACCCACTAACTGTAACCCAATTATCCCCAGGTTTAATATTCTATCAAAAGACAATACTGTCATCTCCCCAAGAGAACACACCAAACTGCTTGGTGTTAAGACTGATAATCTCAGATTTGACACTCACATTTCTCTTGCCATAAAAAAGGTTCACAAAAAATAGGTGCATTGTACAGAAACAAACAATTCCTCACCAAGACAGCCAGAATTTCTGCTGCCAATTTCCATCTAACTCCACTTTACTTTCATGCCTCTCCTATACTTACCTACCCTAGACACACAGACCTAGACAAGCTCAAGACTTGTTACAATAAAATTTCTAAGTTTGCCAGTGGTGCATCTTATCACAGCCACCACTGTATCTCACTTAGAGAACTTGATTGGCTTGAATTCCCTCAATTTCTTCACCTGAATCAACCTTCTCTCACCCACAAGTTAGTAAACCATCCTCTTAAAGTCCTATCCCTTCGAAACCTTCTCTAGCCCTAATGCTCCACTAGACCACTACGCCCCAGCAGCAAAAATCTACTTCTAGTGACCAAACCAAAGAACTCAGAGGGAGAAGCACTATTCTCCTGCATCATATCCAGATTATGGAACAATCTCCCCCCTCTATAACCACACTACCTTCTTGCAATCACTTCAAGACTGCACTAAAAACTCGCTTAAAAAGTCTCTGGTTATGCTCATGCACAAATCCTGACTAGTAACCCTCCTTTTACCTCCCCTTCCTCTCCCTTCCCCTAGCCACCATACCTCACACCGTCTGATCACTGCATTCCTTCCTCTGCAGGCTCTGGCTCACCCTTTACCCTCCCCTTCCCTCCTCACTCTCTCAGACCTGTTATAACATGCTTAACTAACTCACTTCATCTAAATACATATCCAACTGACTTACACCTAGCTTCCTCTCACTACCCATGTATACTACTCAGTCAGTCTCCTCTCTTAGTCCTCTATCTTTCCCTTCCATCCCATTAGCCCTTCTAGCTTGCTCCACCTTCATGTGAAGCATCTGCTTTATATTTGCTTGAGTTTAGTGCAATATTTGTATACCATGCCCCAAGATTCTCACTACACCTTTCTAAACATACTGGAAAATATTAATATAAAACCAAACACCCTAATACTCAGTGATTTCAACTACCCTGCCATTAACTGGGAAAACTATTCCTGTACCAACACCTTTGCCCAACGGTTCTTGGAATTCATAAATTCCAATGCCCTGGATCAACTAATCCACAGTCCCAACAGGGGCTCCAATATCCTAGACCTGGTCATTACCAACATGGGAAATCGATGCTCCACACCTATGGTCACCCCCTCCTTGGTCAGGTCAGACCATAAGCTAATCACCCTTAACATCCACATCACACTCCCACCCCCCAGTAAGGAAACCTCCATAAAACATTTCTCCAAAGCCAACTTCATGCTACTCAAGTCAGAAGTGACAAACTTCATGACACCCATGCAGACAGGAAATGAAAGTTCGACTGCTGAGTCCTACACTAAGGCACTGTACAAGCACTTCCACTGATGCATGAATCGTGCCATCCCAAATAGAACCAAGATGCACTCCTCCAAAAAAAGGAAGCCAATCTGGTGGTCTCTTGCCATAAACAAACTTTACAACAAAAGGGAGAAACTGTTGCAGAAAAGAGGAAAATCCCAGGATGCAAAAAACTCCCTTACCAGCCTCAGTAAAAAGCTGAGATCCCTCATAAAATCCTCCAAAGCTAGTTACAAAAATAAAATTGCCAAAGATTCCAAAGACAACTACAAGGCATTCTATAACTATGTCAAGAATCTAAATGGCAATGCTCAGATCTGCTCTGAGCTACAACAGAATGGCCTTAAATATACTGATTCCAAGGATATTGCCAATATCCTGGCAGATCGATTCAGTGTCAACTTCCCCCTCTCACCCCCTAAATGGCCCATCTCAATACCGAAAGATTGCCAAATTCTGGTAATAACGGCCACACAGGAAAAAAAATGCACTCTCCAAAGCTAGGAATACAGCATCCATGGGACCAGATGACATCCCGGGCTGTGTACTACATGAACTACAAAATGAACTGGCACCTCATCTAAGTGTCATGTTTAATCATACCCTCACCTCAGGCTTCATGCCCAATGAGTGGCACACAGCTACAGTTATCCCACTCCACAAGGGGGGATCCACCTTGGATCCCGGGAACTACTGCCCCATCAGTCTGATGAGCCTGATCTGCAAGGCCATGTAACATATTATCATGGAACTTGTAAACAAAGACATTGGCAACCTTAAAACACTGGCCCCCACCCAGTTTGGGTTTGTGAAGGGCCGATCTTGTCTCCTGAACCTGATTGACTTCTTCAAATCAGTCTCCAGAGCCGTGGACAAAGGTAAGGCAGTCCACACAGCCTATCTAGACCTTGCCAAGGCCTTTGCCACCATCCCCCACTCTGGAATCATAGATAAACTTACTCAGCTGGGAATGAATCCCTACATCACTCGATGGGTTGCCAACTGGCTTACTGACAGAACCCACACTGTAAAAGTAGCTGACTCAAAATCCAGCTCCAGACAAGTGACAAGTGGAGTACCTCAGGGTTCAGTCCTGGGACCTCTCTTGTTTGGCATCTACTTCTCTGAAGTACAGGCCAACACTAAGGGACTCTGGCTAACAAAGTTTGCAGATGACTGCAAACTGGGAGCCATTATTGAATCCCCAAATGATGTCAATACTCTACAAAAGGGCCTTACAGAAACAGATGCTTAGTGCCAGAGCCATGGGCTCAAGTTCAATGCCAAGAAATGTATAGTTATCCCCTTTGGGAAAAAACATGTACCCGCGGATTACCACATAGTTGGCAGTACACTAAACACCGAAAGTGTGATAAGAGACTTAGGGACACAGGTGGACAGTGGTCTCACCTTCAATAACCACATCACCACAACATTCAGGAAATCCTTCTGTGTGGCACACCTCATCACTAAGGGCTTTTCATCCAGAAAATGGAGGTCATTGTCCCACTGTACTCATCCCTCATTAGACCTATTATAGAATACAATGCCCCATTTGGTATGTACCTCTCAAGACATCTGCAACAACTGGAAAGGCCACAGAAATACCTCACTAAAAGAATCTCAGGCCCAAAGCAGATGCCCTATGCTGACCACCTTAAAAAACTCCAGCTATACTCTGCTGCATATTGTCTACTCCGAAGTGATCTCTGCTTAACATACAAGGCCATGTCAAACCCAGAGTTGTTGGACATGCTACACTTAAAGAAATCCCAATCCCTCAGAGCCACACACTCCAGGGATCTAAACGTTGTCATCACAATAAACAAAACATGTTGGAGGGATAGGTTCCTGACCCAGAGACTCCCCAGACTCTGGAATAGACTGCCCATACATGTCAAGCAAAGCACCTCTTTGGCCCTCTTCAAAAGGAACCTTGATGGCTGGATGGGAGATAGGAAATTCACCCCAGGGATCATGTCAGTTGCCCTGCTAGACAGGGGTCTAGGGAAGTAAATAGTGTGGGAAGAAATAGCCAGGGAATTGTTATGGCTAGGCTTGTATAGGCCCTAAGGCCGACAGCCTAGTACCAACCTATGAACTTATGAACCTATAAGCTTTAGGTATATGAGTTTAGAACAGTATCCGTTTGAGCTCAGTACTATCTGTATATACATCCTACCTTTATTCCTAGCCTTTAGCTAGATATTGGTATATCTGTTCATTACTATGTTTCATGTTGTATGTATAGCTAATGTTTGCTGCAGTATGTATTATTTGCTGTTGTTCTTCATGTGCTCTGCTGCTCATTTATTGTTCTGTGGAGCTTTTCTCCCTGGGCCTCCACTGAAAAAGGACCTGTGTCCAGTTGGAATTTCCCAGTAAACAAATGTAAATAAATAAATAAATAATACTTCTTTAATAATCTTTATGGTTCCAGAGATATGAACAGTTGTTTGAAATGTGAGGGCATAATGTGATTTTGTCAAAAGGCTTAGGCTCCGCCCATTGGAAATTAGAGTGCAAACTTCCTGAGCTCCATTGAAGTGAATGAGTTAAACCACACACAGCCGACCTTAGGCATAGGCAAACTAGGCAACCGCCTAGGGCGCCATAAAGGTCGGCCTTGTAAAGGGTGCAATTTTTTACTTTATTTATTTATTTATTTATTTATTTTATTTTAATTAATTTAGTTAGTCCATTCTTTCTTCTCGGTGCCTGCTTGAGGGCACCGGAACCACAGGGCAAAGGGGGTGGTGAGCGCCCTGCCACTTTTACAGCATCACGATATTAGCATCTTCTCCTTTAAGGAGAATCATGCATGCACACGACAATGTGGAAGTAAATACGTTTTGTAGGTCTGTGAAATGTAAGCTAGCAGTTTTGTTAAGAGGGATTAAGTCCGTGTGTGTTCGTTTGGCCATTCGGTTAAGAAAGAAGGTAAGTGTATGTGTGTGTAATTTAAACTATTCACTTTTGAATGTATGAGAAAGTGTGTATGTGTGTGTGTGTGTGTGTGTGTGTGTGTGTGTGTGTGTGTGTGTGTGTGTGTGTGTGTGTATGTATATGGAATTTAAATTTGTATGGAGAAGCTGTGGTCTGTGCAGTGCAGTTTGGTTCTTGGTGAATGCATGGTTGCTACATTCGGAATGAGGGATTTAAGATAGACGTGTGAGAATTCAGGGAAATTAGTTTAAAGAGTAAGGTGCTTAATATGACTTTTATTCTGTGAAAGATTGGTAGCCAGTGTGCTTTAGTGTGCACATTGCAGTGGCATTCTGGCTTGGTAGCCATTCTAATGAATCTGCAAATACTGTTGGCATGAAAGATTTCTCTTTGAAGCTGTAAAAGAAAGGAGTCGATCTAAAGTTTGTTAAGTAAATACTCCCTTTCCAATATCATTCCTTCCTTCAGGAAAGAGAAAGTGGAGTGAGATATCTTATCTCAAAAACAGATGGAAGTGGATTTTGTTTTTGTTCCTTCAATAAGGTGCAGAAAGCTAAGATGCTGCTCTTCAGAAATTGCAAGGTATCCAAAGTGTCGTGCCATTTCTATGGTATTAGGTTATTGGTTATCTGCCATTCCCATATACATTGTTGAGTTTGTGTCTTGACCTAAATGACATTGATCAGTGTTGCTGGTGTTCTGAGAGAAAGAATTGTATTAGGTCTTCACAGAGATGGCTCCTTATTACACAATGGTGGTGGTAGGGCCTGTAAATTACCATAATGGGTGCATGCAGGATGATAGAAATATGGGGGGAGTTCTCCAGGGAGTTAGTTGGTCAATAAAGAAAATAGAAGTGGAGAAACTCCTGAGCCTTGTGGTACTCCTGTAGTTAGTGGAGTGGGTGATGATTTGGAGTTCTGTATTTTGACATAAAAGAGTTTATTAGTTAGGAAGTTTTTGAACTAAGAAAGAGCTTGATTGTTTAGTCATGCATTTAGTTAGGGCTTCAAAGAGGAAGGGATAAAGACTGCTCCAGTACAGCTACTTTGATCTGTGTTTAATAGACCATCATCTGCTAGGGTGAACACTGGCTTCTTCTCGGTAGTTTATAATGGTTTGTGTGGTTCTGACATTCCAAAAGACATGGTTGTTTGGGAAAGAAGATCTCTTAGGATTGAAGATGGTTGTAGAGCTCAGAGTAAACTAGTTTTCTGAATAATTTCCTCAGGATGGGTATGGCTGCTATGGGGTAGAGACTGATATTAGTATATAATGTGTATATTTCTTTACTATCAGTCAATCATTAAAATGTTTTCTCTATAAGGTACTGAGTGCTAGATCACAAAGCAAATTTGGCAAGATGCTGCTAAGTTGTCATTGCCAAAACATGACTGACAAAGAAGCTGGTGCCTGACAATATCCTTTATAAAGCTAGATGGACAGTTAATTGGTTAATAGAAGTATTATGAGTGTTTTGTTGATAAATGCCTTTATAGGCTGTGGTAGCATTTCTTTATTTTATATATTTGTGTCCATTAGGCTTACCTGGTTAACAAGTGCCCAAGTGTCTCTTTTCAGGGGTGACTCAGGAGTCCTCTTCTTAATAACTTGCAGAAAGTTACACAGCAGGAAAATGGAGATGGATGGAAATGGACACTTTGTTGGACATAAGAAGCAGCTTATTAACAATTTGGTGCCTTAATCCTGTACTTAATGATGCTCTGCCCTGATTGTATGCAGCATGTTGTTCAGATTTCTTGTGTTAACAGGTTGAGAGGTATGGCCGCATGGTATGTCATGCCCCTAGCTGTCGATTATTTGGTGCATTTTAAGGGTGCCCTCCTTTGTATAAGATGCCTAGTAACTATGAAGTGTTGTCGGTTTTTCAGTTATTTCCTGTTGCAATATTACCAGCTTACCAATTGTTTTCTTCAATGTAATGTAGGCAATTGCTTCTTCAAGGGCAGCAGGCACTGAATTTGTAGATGAAACATTGAGATGTAAAGTTGTTTGCCAGTAGTAATCTCTTCATTAGTTATAGGTTTCTTTAATGTGGAATTATTCAGATGATTTTACTTTTGCAGAGATTGTGCATATAGACTGATTTTGGTGGATTATAATGGCAGAAGTCTGAGTGCACTTTTATATTGAAATTTTATGAAATAGGTTGTTTCGTCATTATTCGTTCATATATCTTTTTTCATTATTTATTAAAAGAATGTTTAAAACTACAAATTTAAAACGCATTCTGACAAGTGGTGCTGTATTATACAAGGAATACAACCAGGAAGGTGAATCAAAGAACAAATACATGTATGTAAGCACCTAAAAAATGTGTGCAAGGAACCTATGTTTTAAAAATTGCCGAAAAGTAAACTTAATCCTCCAGTAGTCCAATGCATTTTCTATGAATGTGAGTTTTCATTTTATTTCAATGAATGCAAATTTCTAGGGCAGAGAAGTTTATTGCTCATGCAAGTCTGTTTTCATTGTGAGACTGTGTTTAGCAAATTGCTATATGTGTTTGTGCTATTTTATTTCAATACATGCAATGTGCACACTGATAGGGTTGAGCAGTGTTTATGGCAACTGGTGAGAAACAGCCAAATAATGGAACACTGGAATGGTTGGCAGGTAGGGGGTTGCTGCAGGAGGGGCTGTTTGGTGGGATGGTGATTGTCAGCTTAAAACTACAAACTATATCTTAAACTATTTATTGTGTTCGTTATCTATAGGAATAAAGTTAAGTAGAGTTTTGATATTGGGAGAAATGTGCCCCTCATTCCGTCAGCCAACTGGTTCAGTGCTGTACAACAGTGCCATTTATGCCTAGCAAAGATGGCGGCAGCAGAAAGTCATAAAATAGCAGGGCTTGCTGCATGAAAACGATTTTATTGGATGCTTAATAATAATGTCTACACCCCTAGAATCTGTAGAACCGCTGATCTCAAGACCGCTAAATGACGTGCTTCTTTCTCCCTGGTAAAATCAGTGGTTTCAAAAGTGACGCAAACAAGCTGCAAGTTAAAGAAGACCGAGATAAGACAGATTAATGAAATGCATTCGATCTATACTTTTATATATGTATATATAACCACAAGCCATTGTTCTGGGGAAATACGCATTGATTCTTTTAGTGTGAAATCAGAAAATAAATGGATGGATGTTCAAAGGGAAGTGGTGGAATGTGAAATCAGACGTGAGCTGATACAAGTATGCCTTTTCAGCCTTCTCTACAAATATTAAGCTACTTTAGAATAATTATATTTGAGATTAGAAAGCTGTAACAAATAGTTGAGTATAGCATTTTGTTATCTAAGGCAGACAACATGAGAGGCATTACTAGATTTAAATACCAAGTAGCGTACATCTTGAGTTGTCAGTATATTGGTATGTTATATCTTGTGTAGTGCGCTCCCTCCCCTTTTTTATATTTTCAAGATTTTGGGACAGTACCCAGCCAGAGTCTGTATAGTGGTCACCTCAAAACTCTTGACAACTTTGTCTTTAGGAGAAATTATTCCCGCAGTAATCAATGGCATTTTAATCTGGAAGAACAAGTTGTCCAATCAAGAAAAGATGTGTTTCCTTCTTTCACCCCCCCCACTGGTAGTCTGGAGCCCCAGTTTAGGATGCGAATGAGGTGTGTAGTATTAGCACATACCCTTATCATCTGGTGGTTTCATGGGGATCCACAATTTTTTTTGTGATGGTGATGCGGGTCTCTGTCTTAAAGGTTTCCTGCTCCTTCATCTGCCTGTTGGGGGAAGAGCAGCATACCTCCCTAGAAAGAAAACGTAGGTAGCACGCTACCAGCCAAGGTACATTAACGTGGCCTTACAAAACAATGCTATTCATTTATATTCTATCGCTGTCTACCTTTAGCTAACAGTGCTAATATATTACAAGTGTCCTTGATTTATTTCTGGCTTTGTTCCTGATTTGTAGCAGTGTACTTTCTCAAGATGTTAAAGTGGGTTGATGATATGTTTGAACTAATGAAAAGGTTAAAACTGTTTGCCCAATTGAGTTTTTTTGTTGAACTTTAATCTTACTGTGATGGCTGCTACTATTTGTTGTTTTGTTGTATTTACTATCTATTCCTGCAGTCAGATTTGGCATTAACTACCATAAGAGCAACAACTCTTCAGAAACAGTCTTGTTTATAATAATGTTGCACAAGAGAAATTTAGATGGTGAACTCAAAACTGAAATGGCTGAAACAAAGGAGTTTAATTTTATTAAAGCCTAACAGCAGTATTCATGTAATGTGTGACTGAACAGATTCTGCTTTACTTTTGTAATGTACTTGATTTTTTTAATGCAGATCAATAGAATGTTAAAGTATATTTGACAGCAACATAAGCATTGCTAGTGCAGCTTTTCGGAGGAGTATTTGTGATGATTTTGTCAAAATGCTGTATTTATCTCTTACTCAGTTTTTGCCGTTTTGTGTCGGGCAATGCGGTTTTACTTGTTTTCTAGTGAAATGTTTTTGAGTTTTGAGTTTCTTTAGTGTGAATTTTTGGTGTATCAGATTAGTGTCAGTTTTTATTATTATTATTTAATCCTTACTTAGCTGCTGAAAATATATAATATGCTGAAATGAAAAGACAATGGCTGGGATTCAAAGAAAACACAATCCCCAGCAATGCATCAGTGCCCAGTGGTACATCATGGCATAATGTGATTTAGAGAGACGATGAGGCTGCATGGAGCGATCTCATTACTAGCTCATTGGAATATCTATGAATCACAGGTAACTATGCTAGTGTCCCTCCTGCCAACAGTACAAGTGTGCACACACTGAAAGGCATTCAGACAACTGATAGCAGATTTAATTCCTAGAAACATATTTGAATAAGATTAATTTCAGTGAATCATATTTACCTCAACTAAATTAAAAACACTTGGAGACATTTAGACAGAGATCATAGTCAAGTTGGTATTCCCAGTTTTGCATAAAGAATTTAATATAGAATAACAACACAAAATTCACGCAAGTTTTACAAAATGAATTAAATCTTGTAGTATGACTGATCTTTCATGCATTTAAACACTGAAAGAACTGGAGTGGCTTTTGTGGGAGTGGCCCATCTGTGGGCATGGCTCAACTAGGAGCGTGGTGTTCCTTGAGTATGGTGTAGGTGGGGCTTAAGGGACACCAGAGCAGTACTTTGCCTAGGGTGCCGTTTCAGCTAAGGCCGGCCCTGAAACCACACAAACTAGAACTAAAACTTTAACAACATGTAAGAGGAATAACCTCTGTTTTACTACCAGAAGACAAGAAAGGAAATAAAATGGTTTTATTTAATACCTGGGAGTTTACTGCATTGATTAAAATTAATGGGCCATTGACAGCTGAGAGAGCTCACAGGATTAACTGTTAGAACAAGCTACCAAACATGCTAAGGCATTTCATTGTGCAGATCCTAGATTAAAAATTGTATTGAGATCGCACAGGGAATTGTAAAGCACTTTGCTGATAGCTGGAGTTCCAGTGAGAGTCTCCCCAAACTAAAACAATGTTCTCTTCTCAAAACAGAAAATCATGACTCAGTGTCTAAAGAAGATCAAGTGGATGAGATTACTGTTCCAGTTACAATGCCCTGTTCTCTGGATATTACATGGGATGGCCAAACTGTTGTGTTTAATATGCCTGAGGAGGTAGAGACATCCCTCTCTATATCAGCAAGAAGACTGGTACTAGAATGAAGTGACCGCTAGGGATGGAGAACAAAAGGTGAACAACTCCATGTGGGCAGCACATGCTGATCCTAACACTTCAGAGAAATCTCTGTCCAGGAAGAAACATTGACAACACCTTCAGGGAGGAAAATATAAGCAATCACTGGCTATAAAAATACAGTTAAACAAGTCCTTCTGGTCACGGCAATCCCCATGAGCAACAGGTCTGCCGTCTTTGTGAAAATAGAGGAGGAGGAGAAGGCATTGTGGGATGGGCTTGTTCTCCTGATCCAACTTCAGCAGAATTGGACTGGATGGAAAATTCCAAGGACAGATACGCAGCCCTTCATGTGATTGCAAAGGTGACACTTTGTGGCATACGGCACATCATCCATATCTAGATTGATGGTCTTTTCATCCTCCTGCATTTCCAGTTTAATACTAAGACACCAGTTGCTCCCCCATTGAGGAGAGATTACCCCATCTAAGGACTAATGTGAGACCGACTAAGTTCCCCCTGTTTGGTGTCATTGTTTGGAAATTATATATGCAACAGAGTAATTTGCCATGGTATAAGAATTAAAGTATAGAAAAGACAAAGTTTTTTACTTGAAATATGGTGCTCTTTATGTTCATTAATACACCTACTAATGCACGGCCTTGCGGTCAGAGACACAGACATACCTTTCATTCTAGTGGATTTAACTGGGCAGGGTTTCTTAGATTTGGGTAGGACCCACAAAGAAGTGTCAGTAGCTGTCACAGGCCTGGTAATGCTGTTCTTGCTCCTAGACTGGTGCTTATAAGAATCTTCAGTACTGTCCCCTAACCCAGTTAAATAAAGTTTGCAACACCTCCTGCTTGTGGAAGGTGGGAGTTACATGACAGCTGATGCCACTTGCTATAACCATGGCCTTTTGGAGAGAGAGGAGGGTCCTATACAACAAAAAGTTGGACTGGGGATTTCCTGGAATGCAGTGGGAACGTTTATCTCTATTAAACAGCCAACACATTCTAGATCTATGAAAAGAGTTAACGGTTGATCTAGTATTTGTTCAAGAAGCTAAAATTAAAGTTAAAGGCTGTGTCTGGGCATGTGAAAGACATGGAGAGGGTGGTGCAGTGTTGCAATGGTTAGCATTGTCGCCTTACAGCAAGAGGCTCTCTGGTTCAATTCTCTGCTGGGGTGCTTTCTCGGAAGAGTCTGTATGTCCTCCCTGTGTTCTCCTGCGTCATGTCTGGGTGCTGTGGTTTCCTCCCACATTCCAAAGACATGCATCTGGAGTGTTTTTCCCTGGGCCTCCACTGAAAATGAGCTGTGTTCCAGTTGGACTTTCCCAGTAAACAGATGTTAAATAAATAAATAAACTGTATGGCATTGGCAAGAGGGGTAATTCTAACTGTATGGCATTGGCAAGGAGGGGGAAGGTCTAATTGTATGGCACTTGCAAGGATGGGGGGGGGGGCGTTATTTCTTGTGCACAAAAGATTAAACTGATCTTTAGTGTCCACTAGCAAAGGTCCTGGAGATAGGGGGACTATTATAGGAGTAAGGTCATGGGTCACATTGTTCATCTTGTGCTTCTTTCTTTGGCCTTAATGAAGACAAACTATAGACTCTGAGTGAGTTCATAAAAGCTCTGTTGGAAGCAGAAGGCTTGAGATACCCACTGATCACTGGCACAGATTTTAAATTGCTACTAGAACACAATAAATCAAATCTCATAAAGACTTTTTTTTTAATGGCTAAAATCTCTTTTTTTTCAGAACCTTCTGACATGAAGAATCTATAACTTGTGGACACTGGGAGGACCCTGCACCCCCTGGAGAAGGAATTTACTTTTACTGCACACCAGACAGACACAGCCCATCACCTGCATTATTCTAATCCACTCCCACATACTAAAGAATATAACAGCACTCAACCATGGTGCATCTGCCCTTTCAGATCATAGCTATCTAATATATACCATGTTGTTACCTTATACGTGGAATACAGAAGGGACGTGGAGATCTGACATACTCATTTTACACTTAAATGAAAACAAACTTATAGCAAGTCATTCAAAGCTATTGTGGTAATGAAACACAATGAGGTGGGGATACTTCTGATACAGAAATATTTTAAAGATTTTTAATTAAATGATGGGAAATGACATACAAGTGGGGAGAAAAGGGCAAAACTACAAGCTAATTTGGTTGAGGTAGAGATCAAATGACTGGAAGAAAGGTAGAAAAGGGCAGGAAAGGATAAGATATGGGTTAGTTCCTGGGTTCACAGGGTCATAAGTGAATTACTAGGCTATTTACCCTTGGGGCAGTCTTTTTAAGGGTCATAAGTGAATTACTAGGCTATTTACCCTTGGGGCAGTCTTTTTAAGGATCATAAGTGAATTACTAGGCTATTTACCCTTGGGGCAGTCTTTTTAAGCTTGACCTTGTTTCCTAAATGTATCTGGCTGATTGATATTCCTGGGTTGTTTTACAGGACTATATGTAGACTTGGGCGTTGGTGGGCAAATATGTACAAGGTGCTTCTATCTATCAGAGACTCAAGGAGCCAGACCAGGGGAAAATATTTGATTCCTCATCCACTGGTTCAAGTTATACTTGAACTGGGTTTGGAAAGAGCCCTGCTTGACATGGATGTGAAACCTGTTCCAGATAATGGGGTAGTCTCAGAGACACATAGCTGTCCTTCCAGCAAGTCATATTTATGTTGCAGGAAAGGTTTAGGTCCCTAGATTAGGTAATTGGGATGCTATTTGTTTTACAGATGTGCACTAGATCCATCAGAGGATGCTTTGTAGGTCAGTCATAGATCACCTCTCAGCAGCCTGGAGGATACCTGGTACAGGGGAAGGGCTTTGAGATGATCTGAATCGATGTGGTTTACATACTGTATTCTTTTTGTGAGAAATCTCTCAGGATGCTCTAGTTATTGCATATGCTTGGTCACATACATACCAAAGGGGCCACTGTACTCAGTTATTGGTCTAATGAGGGCAGAGTACAGATAAAATAACTTAGAAGGCACTGCCAGACTGTCCAGTTCAACCAGGTTAATAGTGAGTGGGAAAGATGTCAAATCTTCCATTGGACAAAAGATATCAGGTGTCCTAAGCTTCTAGCCAGTAAGTTACAGGAAAGGAGGAAGGAAGCCTTTATTACAGCTCTGAAGGACAGGAACAGCGTAAGGTGTTTGGATGAATAGAATATAAATCACTCTATGAGGCAACTATATAAGAAAGTCTGGCCAAAATCCTGAGTGACAGGAAGACTTCCTGTATAAGGTAACCCTTCTGCAGGGGGTATTGTGAGGAGATGAACTAGACCAAAACATTACAGGAGATAAAACTTTGGTTACAAGAGCTTCCCAATGAGAGGGTGTGAGGAGCTGGGCTCCCATTAGAGTTTTATAAATCTTTTGCAGGGAAGTTAGCAAGGCTATTGTGTGAGATATTTACAGAGGGAGAGCTAAGGGGTATACTACCCTAAATGTCCAGATTACCCCAAACTTCCAGAATGGCTGCTCGAATTTTATCAAAAGCAGATAAAATAGACAAGAACCACAGGACTCAACCTATTTGTATCTTGCACAATTACAAATCAAACTATATGCAACATTTTTGTCAAAACTGTTAGAAAAAGTTGACACCCCTCCTGATAAACCTGACACAACAAGAATTCATAAAGGGACAGCAAGGAGTGGCTGATCATAGCTGGCCGGAATAAAATGTAAAAAGTACCCCATGGCTGTCATTTTCCTGGACCACAAGAAAGCCTTTGACTTGCTAAACTGAGCAATTTTATGTACTCCAGGCTTATGTGATAATAGAAATGTTTCTGAATTGTTGTAATATACTATTGCAGAAAAACATTGCCCAGGTAGTCACACAAGGTGTTATGCCTGAACCATTCCTGATACAAAAGGGTGAAAGACAAGGATGTCTACTTTCACCCCCTCCTATTTACCCTAGTCATAAAATCTCTAATATTCTTTTTTGAAACAGAACTTTCCACATCGTAGTAATCAAATTTCCACTGCAGAACATTTGGCCTTGTCATGGTTTGTGGGTGATGGGATTAAGTGGCTACGAAACCCAGTACACCATCCCCAAAGTTTTGGATCTTTTATGGAAATTTGGGAATGTCTTGAGGCAAACAATAAACCTATAGAAATCAGTCTTATTCCGTTTAAATGAGAAGGGAAGAATTCAAATGGAAAGCTGGACATTGACACCATTCCACATCCATTGTTCTATAAAATATATAGGTATCCACCACCACTATTATCTGGGGCAATTAATACAGTTAAACATGGACCAATTTCTGAGGAAGTAGCTAGTATTCAAGCTTTCACTTCTATCTAAAATTGCTGCAATGAAGATGGGTTGTTTGTCCAAGTTTATATTCATAGTCAGACACTTACCTCAGATAGGCCAACTTATAGAAACTAATAGCATCTTTTCTGTGGAATGGCTGACATCCTAGGATTTTTTTAGTCCTTTGAGACTTCATTTTACCCACCTGGCCCCCAGTGTCCCATGTTCATGCTGGATCGACCAGATTATTTTCTACTCCATGGACTTATTGCAGGGGCAAGTTTTAGATCCTATGCATGTCCTGGGGGCTTCAGCATCTCCACTTCTATCCTCAAGGGGGTATTTTTATACCCTACTCACTTCCTGTGCCACCTTCTATGCTTGTCTATGACAACTTCCCTCTTTGAATTGTGCCTCCCCTAAGGGAGTACCATCTACAAAGGCCCTTCCTCCTGATATAGGGACACCCATCCCTCCCTGCCACTTCATCAGTCACCCAATCTACTATTTGAACCCAGGTCAACTGGGTCACAGTCAGGGCTTTGTCGCTTTATGCCACCAGAATGTTTGGCATCTAAGAATTTTAAAGAAAACATTGATCATACCCACCAGGAAAGGAGGGAGGGGGTGTTGCTGCTGGACTTCATTTCCTATGAAAAGGCACTTTAAACATTGACATTCTGGAGGGCCATATGTACTCCAAGGACTATTTTGGACCTTTTCAAATTAGAAGTCATACACTGCACAGCAAAACCCATTGGCTACCAAGACAAGCACAAGGTGTAGGATCTGGGAGGATAAGAAAAAATGGCTTGGACAGCCCTGAAAGGTTTTAATCCTTATTGATGAACTTATTGATATGGGAAAAAATACGGATCTCACCCATCTATACCAATGATGTTAGCGCATCCACTGGTATGCATGGCTATAATGGAGTTCTCGTACTGGAAGGACATAGTAGATAACATGCAAAGAACTTTTCTCTCTTTCCAACAATGCATAGACAGAGCATTCAGTGCTGGTCTCAGATTATAGCAACCCGCTAGGTTAAAAGCTTTAGCCAACAAGAAGAGGAAAATGGATCTGGGAGAATCCTAACCGGAATAGTTAAATGGCTGAGCAGAATAGGTACACATTTCAGTCTCCCAGCAGACTTGGCTGCATTTTGGAATGAGAATCCTCAAATTTTTGCAAAAACAGGGTAGACACGCAATAATCAATTTCTAGAAATGTTCGGAAAGGATGCTGATTATATATATTTACTCTGACCCTGCTTATTAAATATCTGGTTGACAGTACCAGAGGAGTTCAAACTTGCTTTAGCAAAAAACTTAACTTCCTAAGTCAACCAGGTTTCTTGCTATTAGATCACTAGGACTCAGGCTTTCATTTAAGAAATGTGGAATGACTGAGGTTGTTAACTCTTAAAGCCGCAATTTTCAGGGTCTGGAAAATGGGGTCAGCAAATAATAAAAAACTTCTAGTGATCTATGAACATAAACTATAGTTCATCTACAAGGAGAGTGTCCATGTGGATGCATTTAAGAATTATTGGAACATTTTCATGTGTTGTTACAAAAGCTGCGAAACAAACGTAATATTTTGTCTTGTTATTGTTATGCTGTTTTATGAATTTCTAACATGATTTGACTTTGTTGTCTCATGTTTTCACTTGACTTTTATGTTACAAAGTATATTTGCTATAATTTATAGCCAAATAAAGTTAATATTGCTGCTAAAAATAATGAGAACAGATTTGAAATTAGTTGAAATTTTAAGAAGTAGAGAGGTGTGATCTGAGATAGGATAGGGTGTTATTTTAAAGCTGATTATTTTAGAGACCATGCCATTAGATACAAATAATTTATCAATTCTTTTTTGGGTGCCAAAAATAAAATGAATGAAAAATAAGCAAATGCTAAGGAATTCTTATCTTGTAAGAAATAGGTATCAGGATGACACTTTCTCTTTGAGCTCTTTTGTGATGTTGCAGTCTGGACTGGGCTGTATTTTATTCCCCTTTTCATATCTACTTTAGATATCCATGAAGATTATATAACTTTGTCATCCTGCTTTAAAACCTAGTTTTCTCATAAGTTGTTTAATATATATTTCAGATTCAGCATTTGATACATTTACTATCATAAACTGGAAGTCACAAGGATGTTACATTTCACTTAAAATTGTCAAGGACCTCTCTAGTAATATTGTATCTGCTCAAAGTTTCTAGATGTGTGGTATCCCTGACTCTAATTATGGATAAATTAAAAGGCAAACAGATAATGCTCTGCATGTATGTGTGTGTACATGTGCGTGCTTGTGTGTGTCTGCGAGCATGCACACACATGCACTTAACTGTTCAGGAAACAACACAGATAACTTGTGTTAAATTCTTAGGAATATAATATTAAAATGATTGAGATAGGGAAGTGTTTAAAGACACATTGAAGCTAATATGTTAACTTTGTACATGGTTAAGTAAAATCCTTGTGCTTTGCTGCAGGCTCTAACTAAACATGAATGATTTTGAGAATGTTATTAAAAAAGGGGGGGGGGTTAAAATGAAGTACTGAGGCAGAGATTCATAATCAGAATATTTATAAACTAGATGCTAGAGCAGGCACGCACATCAAAATATGCCTGTAAGTGATTCCAACATTCCTCTGGCTCTGTTATATTGGGTTATTAGTACACCCACCAGGCTGTTACGACTGCATAAAACCTAAGCCAAAACACTAAAATGCTGCTTTTGCCCACCCATGTGTTATCGATTGCCATTGTTTAGTGACCTGATGTTTGATGACAATCATTTGAGGAAGTGTCTTGGGATATTGACTGATGTTGAAAGAAGCGAATAAATAATACTGGAGGATAATAACACAGAATGTTACATTTAACTTGTTTGCTTTAGGGCAACATTTAAACTATAATCACCTTGAATTTATTAAAGAAGACCGATGCTCAGTGCAGATGTGCTTAGGTCATCTGCCTTCAAAGACTAGTGCCACTTTTTGCATTGAAATGGGTTCTACATGAAGTAATAAGGACATTTACTTCTGATTCTCAGAATAGTGGAACTACAAGAGCAAATACAGGGAAATATTTGAAGTCTGAGGTTGGGATATCTTGGAATCTTCCTCATAATCTGAGATACAGTAGAAGGTTCAAAGGGTCATACTAGGCTAATGACCACCAGGGTCTTTACAAGCCTAGCTGTGCAACCAAACACATTTTTTCCCAGAGTTCCTTGGACACCCACATGGTAAGACATTTTAGTAAAGAGGTAGCTAAGAGTTATGTGGGAGTGACCTCAGCACAAGAGCTTGTAGTAATTGGTTGTTTTGGACCATTTCTAGCTCTTTTGAAGTTCCCTGTTTAAAATCCGCCTCTGAGCGTTTTTTTCTGGCTATAATACTCAGAAAGATCTCCTCGTGGTCCTGCAGAGTAGTCCTAGCAGCAGAGAACTGAGAAAAGCAACTACTTTCCTGATTTAAGTATTTTTTGCTGTTTTTTTACCTGAAATACCTTCTCTTGCTTACCTTGAACAAGCTTAAACTGTTTTTTTAACTGTTTTTTGCATTATATATTATCTGCACTTAAAGTTTCATTTAGTCGAAAATTGGTCGAAAGTTGTTTGTTTGTTTGTTAATTTAACTGTTGAGGCTGCCCACTAAAGTGTGCTAGCCTGTGTAACTGATTTATTACTGTTTCCTGCATTTCTGTGTGCTTTCTATCTCAAAAACAAAAAAAAACAAAAAAATCCTTGTTTTCCCGCCTCTCCTTGACTAGTTTAGACCAGTTTACAGGCTTTGCTGTATTCTGGGCTGTGGTGTAGTTCCTGTGGTGTCCATTGCCTTACTTGGATAGAAGGAAGTTTCTTTGCTCACCAGTGGGAGTGGGGAGCCTTGAGCAGCCTATCTGTCCCTGAAGGAGTGACCTCAGCACAAGAGCTTGTAGTAATTGGTTGTTTTGGACCATTTCTAGCTCTTTTGAAGTTCCCTGTTTAAAATCCGCCTCTGAGCGTTTTTTTCTGGCTATACTACTCAGCAACAGCTCCTCGTGGTCCTGCAGAGTGGTCCTAGCAGCAGAGAACTGAGAAAAGCGACTACTTTCCTGATTTAAGTATTTTTGCTGTTTTTTACCTGAAATACCTTCTCTTGCTTACCTTGAACAAGCTTAAACTGTTTTTTTAACTGTTTGTTGCATTATATATTATCTGAACTTAAAGATTCATTTAGTCGAAAATTGGTTGAAAGTTGTTTGTTTGTTTGTTAATTTAACTGTTGAGGCTGCCCACTAAAGTGTGCTAGCCTGTGTAACTGATTTATTACTGTTTCCTGCATTTCTGTGTGCTTTCTATCTCAAAAACAAAAAAAAACCAAAAAAAATCCTTGTTTTCCTGCCTTTCCTCGACTAGTTTAGACTAGTATACAGGCTTTGCTGTATTCTGGGCTGTGGTGTAGTTCCTGTGGTGTCCATTACCTTACTTGGATAGAAGGAAGTTTCTTTGCTCACCAGTGGGAGTGGGGAGCCTTGAGCAGCCTATCTGTCCCTGAAGGAGTGACCTCAGCACAAGAGCTTGTAGTAATTGGTTGTTTTGGACCATTTCTAGCTCTTTTGAAGTTCCCTGTTTAAAATCCGCCTCTGAGCGTTTTTTTCTGGCTATACTACTCAGCAACAGCTCCTCGTGGTCCTGCAGAGTGGTCCTAGCAGCAGAGAACTGAGAAAAGCAACTACTTTCCTGATTTAAGTAATTTTTGCTGTTTTTTACCTGAAATACCTTCTCTTGCTTACCTTGAACAAGCTTAAACTTTTTTTTAAACTGTTTGTTGCATTATATATTAGGTTCATAGGTTCATAGGTTTATACTAGGCTATCTGCCCTAAGGCATTTATAAGCCTAGCCCAAATTTTTGTGGCTTACGCCACCCCTTATATGAAAAAATACTGTGCCCATTAGTTTGTTGTGCCTCTGTCCAGCAGTGACACAGAGATGATTCCCGGGGTAAACCTACGATCTCCCATCCACAGGTCTAGATTTCTCTTGAACAGAGTCAGCGAGGTGCTCTGCCTCACATGGACCGGGATTTTATTCCACAGCATAGGGAGTCTCTGAGTGATAAATCTATCCCTCCAGCACATCCTATTTATATCCGTGCTAAGGTTTAAGTCACTTGCTCTAGTGGTTTTGGTGGATTTGGATTTTTTGAGGTGGAGCATGTCCATTAATTCTGGGTTGGACATGGCCTTGTATGTCAGGCACATGTCACCTCTGAGCAGACGCTATGCGACTGAATAGAGCTGGAGTTTCTTCAATCTGGCAGCATATGACAGATTTTGGAGTCCCTTTATCCTTTTGGTGAGGAACTTTTGGGGTCTCTCCAATTGCTGCAGATGTCGGGTGAGATACATCCCGAATGGGGCATTGTACTCGATCATTGGTCTGATAAGTGAAGAGTACAGGGGAACAATGACCTCACTAGATCTGGATGTGAATCCCTTCATGATCAGGTGGGCAATGTAGAAGGTCTTTCTAACCACTTTAGCAATGTGAGTGTCAAAAGAAAGGCCACTGTCAACCTGGGTCCCCAGGTCCCTGTTAACCTCTTCTGTGCTTAGTGGATTGCCACCTATATGGTAGCTTGGGGTTACCTTGTTTTTCCCGAAGGGTATGACTATACATTTTTTGGCGTTTAACTTCAGGCCATGGCTCTGGCACCAGCTATCTGTTTCCGTGAGTCCCTTCTGAAGGATATCCGTGTCCGCTGCACTTTCCACTATGGCGCCCAGTTTGCAGTCGTCTGCAAACTTTGTCAGCCAAAGTCCTCCCATGTTGGCCTGTACTTCTGAGAAGTAGATGCCAAACAATAGGGGGCCAAGGACCGAGCCCTGTGGGACACCACTTGTGACCGGCTTGGAGTCTGACACAGCGCCAGCAACTCTAACCCTGTGGGTTCTGTCCTTAAGCCAGTTTGCAACCCATCTTGTGACATATGGGTTTACATTTAAGCTGGTAAGTTTTTCTACAATACCCGAGTGGGGTATTGTGTCGAAAGCCTTTGCAAGGTCAAGGTAGGCTGTATGGACTGCCTTTCCCTCATCAATGGCCTTGGTGACTGTTTCGAAGAAGTCAACCAAGTTCAAAAGGCATGATCTTCCCTTGACAAAGCCAAACTGGGTCGGGTCCAATGTCTGCAAGTCCCCTATATCTTTGTTTATGAGCTCCATTATGATCCTCTCCATAGCTTTGCAGACTAGACTTGTTAAGCTTATGGGGCGGTAATTACCAGGGTCCGAAGAGGCGCCGCCTTTGTGGAGTGGGACCACAGTTGCCGTACGCCACTCCTTGAGCATGTATCCTGTGGTAAGGCCGAGATTAAACAGCTGCCTTATGTGCGGGTTTAATTCCTCATTTAGCTCATGTAGCACACAGCCGGGGACACCATCCGGTCCCATTGATGCTGTGTTTTTAGCTTTAGAGAGAGCAGCTTTCACCTGCGCATTTGAGATGTCCGGGAGGCTACACTCGGCTGGGATAGTTATCTCTCCTTTAGGGGAGAGGGGTGAAGTTTGCACTGAACCTGTCTGCCAGTATGTTGGCAATGTCTGTGGGTTCAGTGATTTTTGTATCATTTTGGACTAATTCTGAGCAAATCTGGGAGTTTCCACCCAGGTTCATAACATAGCTGAAAAAGGCCTTATGATTGTCCTTTGAATCCATGGCAATTTTTCTCTCAAAATTGGCCTTAGTTGATTTTATGAGTGCTCGTATTTTTTTACTAATAATGATCAGGGGTGACTTCCCTTTTATGGATTTTGTTCTATCATGTAATAGCTTTCTCCTCTTATTGTAAAGTTTGTTAATGGCTGAGGTCCACCAGACTGGACGTTTGCCCTTTGTGGAAAGAGTCTTGGTTTTATTTGGGATTGCCTGATCCATGCAGTCCTGGAGGTGTTCATAGAAGGCATTTGTAAGGGCTTCCAGCTTGGGTTGTGGTTTCCTCTGGCTCAGGGGCCTTGAAGGATACCACACCAGTCTTGAGTAGTGTGAAGTTTGCTTTAGAGAAGTTCTTCACTATGGTCTTTTTGTTTGGGGTGGGCGGGATGTGGATTTCCAGTGAGATTAGTTTATGATCAGATCTCACCAATGAGGATATACTTCGGTGTGGAGCATTTTGTCCCCATGTTTGTGACAATGAGATCTAGTATATTTTCTCCTCTCGTGGGAACAGTGACTAGCTGTTCCATGGCATTTAAATTTATGAACTCCAGGAACCGTTGGGCTAGAAAGTTAGGGCTTGAGTAATGTTCCCAGTCTATATTCGGGTAGTTGAAGTCACCCAATATGATGGTGTTTGGAGATACATTTATACCCTCCAGTGTCTTCAGGAAGGCTGTGTGGGGTTCCTGAGTTTGAGAGGGTGGCCTGTAGCATGCTACAATTTGTAGAGCAGTTTTGCCTATGGTTAGTTGCACCTGGATGGTTTCGAAGCTTGTGCGTTGCCCAACCTGGAGGTGTGGGTATCCTTTATGAATATGGATACACCCCTCCTTTTGTGGTGTGGTCCGGGTTTTGGGGCCGGAACGCATGATATGAGGTAAAACCTAATGGTGCCAGGGTGCTCTCAGGAGCCTTGAACCAGGTTTCAGTTACAGCACAGACATCGATGTTCTCCATACTGAGAAGGGCCTCGAGTGCGTGCATTTTGAGATTTAGACTTCTGGCATTGAGCAGCAATACCCTCAGTTTCTTCCCATTTTTGTTTTCTAGGGTGGTAGGTTTAGAATTTGAGCCTTGCCTAAAAAAGGCACTATGGGAGTGGCAAGAGCCTTAGCCAATATCCGAATCCCAGGGTGACAGGTGCAAGCCGTCCCTTGCGAGCAGTGTGGCTTGTCAAGCATGTCATCCCAGGCAGACAGACACTGGATCCCCTTTGAATGACACCAGACATTAAGCCAATTGTTAAAGCTGATCATCTTGTCTCTATATTGTGGCATCATTCTTGGTGAAGGAAGGATACTGCTCAGGGTTAGGGTCATACCTGCCTGGGCTACATAATCAGAGAGCTCCTCTATGTCTCTTTTCATGTAGTCCAGGGAGGTACGTCTCAGGTTGTTCACACCAGCATGGACAATGACTGTGTCATATTTGTACTTGCCATGGAGTGACCCGAGTGCTTGTGTTATGTGGCGGATTCTAGCGCCCAATAGCCAGCTTACTGTGACCCTCTCCTTGTTCAGCCTGGTGAATGGGACGTCAGTGTGTCTGACTATGGAGTCACCTATGACAAGTATGTTTGGTGTTGTATTTGGCCTTAAGGGCTGTGACTGCTTTGCACACTGCTTTTGTGGTTTATGTGTTGCTTGTGGGGTGTCTTGAGGTAGCAGTTGTTTGGGTGTCTGCTTTGGAGGCCTCTGCTGTTTAGGTAAATTTTTACTCAGAGCCTCCGAGTATGTCTTTGTGTGTTTATGTGTTTGATTCAGTGGAGTGGTAGCATTATGTGAGGCTGGTTTTGTGGTGTGTGTAGTTGCCTTCTCCTCCTGTCTGGTCTTGCCAGTCCTGAGTTGAGAGAGCTCAGCCTCCAGTTTGGCTAAATAGCTGCATCTCTCAAGTATTTGTGTTATGTGGGAGGAGGAGAGGGTTGTCTGTGTACATGAGGCAGTTATAACATTGCCTCAAGATTCCCAGATTCACCAGCTGGACCGGAGAGGAGATTGACAACTGACCTTTGGACATGCTAGAATAATATTGGGAAATCCTTAATTGAAAACAAGGGCCAGTGGGGAGTGAGGGTGTAGTGCTTTTAATTTTTAGTGCTGACTTATATAATTGCTTTAGTGAGCAAGTGCCAGGTAACTTGAGTGCAATGTGTTACAAGTAACTAAATGCAAAAATGACAAACAGTAACTTTCTTTCAAGTGAAACAAGGAAATAAGTACAGTAAGCAATGCAGATATCACTAGTGATCCACAGAAGCGCTGAGAAGTCGCGTATTAGGTGGAATTAGCTTCCAGGGAAATAACAAGCAAACAAACAACAAGCATATAAACAAAGCTAGATTCAGCAGGCCTGGATCTAGTCTAGGCTAGAGCAAACAAGGTGTACCAATTTCAGTAAGATACAGTTAAAATATTCAGGCACTATAAACTTTTAACCAGAAATTCCCAGCTCAGAAGGGCAGAGTCCAGCCTCTTCTCCCACAAGAGTGCAGACCACAAACCTTCTTAATGTAAAATAACTGGCCTGAAGCCCAAGTGCCTAAACCAGAACTAATACACTTGGACACTGGGCTCTCAATCAGCAGTTCCCAACTTAGAAGGATGAAAGCTACCTGTCCTGCCACCACAGTGCTTGCCACAAACCTTCCTAATGTAAAACAACTGGTCTGAAGCCCAAGTGCTTAATCCAAAAGACTTGAATGATAGCTACACTTTAATCAAGTTACAACCAAGCAGTAATAAATACCATTACCTGCACTTAAAGTTTCATTTAGTCGAAAATTGGTCGAAAGTTGTTTGTTTGTTTGTTAATTTAACTGTTGAGGCTGCCCACTAAAGTGTGCTAGCCTGTGTAACTGATTTATTACTGTTTCCTGCATTTCTGTGTGCTTTCTATCTCAAAAACAAAAAAAACAAAAAAAATCCTTGTTTTCCCGCCTCTCCTTGACTAGTTTAGACCAGTATACAGGCTTTGCTGTATTCTGGGCTGTGGTGTAGTTCCTGTGGTGTCCATTGCCTTACTTGGATAGAAGGAAGTTTCTTTGCTCACCAGTGGGAGTGGAGAGCCTTGATCAGCCTATCTGTCCCTGAAGGAGTGACCTCAGCACAAGAGCTTGTAGTAATTGGTTGTTTTGGACCATTTCTAGCTCTTTTGAAGTTCCCTGTTTAAAATCCGCATTTGCACAGCTTTGCGTGGTTGTGCGCATAGCGCAGCGCTGGTTAAACAAGGTTAAACTTTTTCTGGCTCCGCCAAGTCTGCTCTTCAAATTTTACCTTAAGAAAGCTCTACTCTTATAATAATCTAGTCTAATCGCTTTATTATAAGCCTAGCACTTGTTCTCAAAACCTCTCTTCTAAGTAAGCACTCGCTAACTAAAGTAAGCACTACATCCACCTACCTTCCCTGTGAGTACCCACTTCCCTTAAAGGCACAGCACTCCCTTATAATATTCTAGAATGTCGAGTGGTAGATTGCTGGCATCCTCTCCGGTTCAGCTGGTTAATCTGGGAATCTTGAGACAACGCTACAATTGTCTCATGTACACAGACAACCCTCTTCACCTCCCAACAAACACAAATACATGTGAGAGATGCAACTATATAGCCAAACTGGAGGCTGAACTATCTCAACTCAGGACTGGCAAGACCAGACAGGAGGAGAAGGTAACCACATACACACCAAACCCAGTCCCACATAGACCTACCACAACTGCAAATCAAACACATAAAAACACAAAGACATACTCGGAGGCTCTAACAAAAAACTTACCAAAACAACAGAGGCTCCCAAAGCAGACACCCAAAAATCCACCACCTCAAAACATAACACATGCATCACATACTTCAATAAATCAGTGTGTCAAACAATCACAGCCCTTAAGGCCAAACACCATGCCTGATACACTAGTAATAGGTGACTCTATAGTCAGACTCACTGATGTTCCACTTACCAGGCTGAACAAGGAGAGGGTAACGGTGAGATGCTTATCGGGAGCTAGGATCCGCCACATAACACATGCACTCAGGTCACTCCAAAGCAAGTACAAATATGACTTTGTCATTGTCCATGCTGGCGTGAATGACCTGAGACGTACCTTCCTGGACTACATGAAAAGAGGCATACAGGAGCTCTCTGATTATGTAGCCCAGGCTGGTATGACCCTGACCCTGAGCAGCATCTTGCCCTCACCAAGAATGATGCCACAATACAAAGACAAGATGACCAGCTTTAATAATTGGCTCAAATACTGGTGTCATTCTAGGGGGTTCCAATGTCTGTCTGCTTGGGATGACATGCTGGACAAGCTACGCTGCTTCGCAAGGGACGGCTTGCATCTGTCACCACTGGGCTTCCAGATATTGGCTAAGGCTCTTGCCTCCCCTATAGTGCCTTTTTTAGGCAAGGCTCAAAAGAAAAACCCACCTCCTTAGAAAACAAAAATGGAAAAAATTTAAGGGTAATGCTGCTCAACGCCAGAAGTCTAAATCTCAAGATGCAGGCACTCGAAGCACTCCTCAGTATGCAGGACATCAATGTCTGTGCAGTAACTGAAACCTTGTTCAATGCTCCTGAGAGCACCCCAGTGCTACCAGGCTATACCTCGTATCATGCTTTTCGGCCCCAAAACTCGGGCCAAACCAAAAAAGGAGGGGGACTGTCCATATTCATCAAGGACACCCACACCTCCAGGTTAGTGGCAATACATGAAGCATCAGAGACCATCCAGGTGCAACTAACCATAGGCAAAACTGCTATACAACTGGTAGCATGTTACAGACCACCCTCCCAATCTCAGGAATCCCACTCAGCCTTCCTGAAGACATTGGAGGATATGAATGTCTCACCAAACACCATCATATTGGGAGACTTCAACTACCCTAACATAGACTGGGTGCATTATTCTAGCCCTAACACCCTAGCCCAAAGGTTCCTGGAATTCATAAATTCAAACGCAATGGAACAGCTAGTCACCTCTCCCACAAGGGGAGATAATATACTAGACCTGATCATCACAAATATGGGGACAAAGTGCTCCACACCAGAAGTATACCCTTCACTAGTGAGATCTGACCATAAACTAATCACCCTGGATATACATATCCGACCTCCACCCCCAACACAAAAGACTACAGTGAAAAACTTCTCAAAAGCCGACTTTACACTTCTTAAAACTGAGATGGTATCCTTTAAGCCCACTGGAACAGTGGAAACCACATCCCACAATGCAGAATCCTTCACAAATGCTTTCTACGGACATCTCCAAGAATGCATGGATCATGCAATCCCAAATAAAACTAAGACCCTCTCCACCAAGGGTAGGCATCCTGTCTGGTGGACCCAAGCCATAAACAAATTGTATAACAAAAGAAGGAAGCTACTGCACGACAGAGCAAAATCCCATAAAGAGAAGGCATCTCTGATCAGCACTAGTAGAAAGCTACGTTCTCTCATAAAAACATCCAAGGCCAACTTTGAGAGAAAAATAGCTATGGACACTAAAGATAACCACAAGGCCTTCTTCAGCTATGTTAGAAACCTGGGCGGAAACCCTCAGATATGTTCAGAGTTAGTTCACAATGACAAAAAATACACTGAACCCACAGATATTGCCAACATGCTGGCAGACAGGTTCAGTGCAAATTTCTCCCCTCCCTCACCCCCAAAAGAAGAAATACTTATCCCAGCTGAATGTAACCTCCCTGTCATCTCAGATGTCCAGGTGAGAACTGCCCTCAGCAAAGCTAAAAACACAGCATCAATGGGACCTGACGGTATCCCGGGTTGCGTGCTACGTGAACTCCGAGAGGAGCTAAACCCGCACATAAAAATGCTATTTAACCTTAGCCTTACTACAGGATATGTACCTGAAAACTGGTGTACAACAACAGTAGTCCCACTCCACAAAGGAGGCACCTCTACTGAGCCTGGTAACTACCGCCCCATAAGCTTAACCAGCCTGGCCTGCAAAGCTATGGAAAAAATCATTATGGAACTAATAAACAGAGACATTGGGGACTTACAGACCCTTGATCCCACCCAGTTCGGCTTTTTAAAAGGCAGATCCTGCCTTTTAAACCTGGTTGACTTTTTCGAAACAGTCGCTAGAGCCATTGACGAGGGCAAAGCAGTCCATACAGCCTACCTGGACTTGGCTAAAGCTTTCGACACAATACCCCACTCTGGCATCATAGACAAGCTCAACAGCTTAAATGTAAATCCATATGTCACAAGATGGGTGGCAAACTGGCTAAAGGATAGAACCCATAAAGTCAAAATCGCTGGAGCCATGTCAGACTCAAAGCCAGTGACAAGTGGTGTCCCACAGGGCTCTGTCCTGGGACCCCTCTTGTTCGGCATTTATTTCTCAGATGTGAAAGCAAACATGGGAGGGTTGTGGCTGACAAAGTTCACAGATGACTGCAAACTAGGCGCCATAGTCGATACACCAGCTGACACATACATCCTACAGAAAGGCCTCACTGAAACGGACGACTGGTGCTGGAGTCATGGCCTTAAACTAAATGCCAAAAAATGTATAGTCATCCCCTTTGGGAAAAACAAAGTGCCCACAAATTATCATATAGGCAGTAACCCACTGAGTACGGAAAAAGTAATGAGAGACCTGGGGATCCAAGTTGATAGTGACCTCTCATTTGACACCCATGTTGCCAAAGTGGTTAGAAAGACTTTCTACCTTGCCCACCTTATCATGAAGGGATTCACATCCAGATCAAAGGAGGTCATTGTGCCCCTGTACTCCTCCCTTATCAGGCCCATGATTGAGTACAATGCCCCATTTGGTATGTACCTCACCTGGCACTTGCAACAGCTAGAGAGACCCCAAAAGTACCTCACCAAGAGGATCAAGGGTCTCCAACATATGTCATATGCTGCCAGACTAAAGAAACTCCAACTCTATTCAGTAGCATACCGCCTACTCAGAGGTGATCTGTGCCTAACATACAAGGCCATGTCCAATCAGGAATTGATGGACATGCTCCACCTCAAAAAATCCAAATCCATCAGAACCATGAGAGCTAAAGATTTGAACCTCAGCACAAATATGAATAGGACATGCTGGAGGGACAGATTCATAACTCAGAGGCTTCCCATACTCTGGAACAGAATCCCAGTTCATGTTAGGCAGAGCCCCTCACTGACTCTCTTGAAGAGAAATCTTGACGAGTGGATGGGAGATCGTAGGTTTATCCCAGGGGTCATCTCTGTGTCACTACTAGACAGAGGCACAGTAAACTAATTCTATTATGTAAGGGGGGTCATCACTGTGTCACTACTAGACAGAGGCACCGTATTCTAAATCTATTCTGTACACTTTTGTACCATTACATGGGGTGGCGAAAGCCACATCACTATGGCTAGGCTTATAAATGCCACAGGGCAGATAGCCTAGTACCAAACTATGCAACTATGTTAGGTGGGGATTAACTTACATATAATCAAAATCTGTTCCTCAGAGACATGGAGGGGAGTTAGAATTTACACAATAGATGGTATGAGAACCACCACATTGTTTCACATTAAAGGGATGCAAGCTCATTATAATGGTGAACCAAGTTTCAGAATTAATTTGTTTTACTTCAATTTATGTGTAAAGGGGCAGGGATTGAAAGTATCAGGTTTTACACTTCTGACAGGGAGCTCGATCAAACGTTACTAGTGGTGATTTGGAATCAGTTGCTTGGATGCTACTTATGTACATGTTCTTTTGTATTACTAGATCTATTTTAAATCTCTCAGTAAAGGTAGCATTTTTTTCTGAGTGTTCATGTTTATCATTTTATATGTTACCATGTCAAACCATCCATAAATAATAAGACTATTTCTAAATAGACCCCACCATTGTCACTAAATGATTGAAAGCTTGAAACTGAATTGTTTATATTTTATTAATCTATTTCTTTACCATCTCTCACTTCAGCAGTGACACATGCCAGTTAAATATCTCTGCTTTTGATCATCCCATTACAAATAATGGTATGATTATAAGTGCTTAGAATAATTGCAGGAAGCCTTTCTACTTGATTTACTTCTCATTGAGTGGGTTATAAGTGCTTAGAATAACTGCAGCAAGCCTTTCTGCTTGATTTACTTCTCTGTGAGTGGGTTATAAGTGCTTAAAATAACTGCAGCAAGCTTTTCTACATGATTTACTTCCACTGTGAGTGGGTGATAAGTGCTTAGAATAACTGCACCAACCCTCTCTGCATGATTTACGTCCATGGTGAGTGGGTTATAAGTGCTTAGAACAGCTGCAGGAATCCTTTCTGGATGATTTACGTCCATGGTGAGTGGGTTATAAGTGCTTAGAACAGCTGCAGGAATCCTTTCTGGATGATTTACGTCCATGGTGAGTGGGTTATAAATGCTTAGAACAGCTGCAGGAATCCTTTCTGGATGATTTATGTCCATGGTGAGTAGGTTATAAGTGCTTAGAACAGCTGCAGGATTCCTTTCTGGATGATTTACGTCCATGGTGAGTGGGTTATAAGTGCTTAGAACAGCTGCAGAAATCCTTTCTGGATGATTTACGTCCATGGTGAGTGGGTTATAACTGCATAGAACAGCTGCAGGAATCCTTTCTGGATGATTTACGTCCATGGTGAGTGGGTTATAACTGCATAGAACAGCTTCAGGAATACTTTCTGGATGATTTACGTCCATGGTGAGTGGATTATAAATGCTTAGAACAGCTGCAGAAATCCTTTCTGGATGATTAACGTCCATGGTGAGTGGGTTATAAGTGCTTAGAACAGCTGCAGGAATCCTTTCTGGATGATTTATGTCCATGGTGAGTGGGATATAAGTGCTTAGAACAGCTACAGGAATCCTTTCTGGATGATTTACGTACATGGTGAGTGGGTTATAAGTGCTTAGAACAGCTGCAGGAATCCTTTCTGAATGATTTACGTCCATGGTGAGTGGGTTATAACTGCATAGAACAGCTGCAGGAATCCTTTCTGGATGATTTACGTCCATGGTGAGTGGGTTATAACTGCATAGAACAGCTTCAGGAATACATTCTGGATGATTTACGTCCATGGTGAGTGGATTATAAATGCTTAGAACAGCTGCAGAAATCCTTTCTGGATGATTAACGTCCATGGTGAGTGGGTTATAAGTGCTTAGAACAGCTGCAGGAATACTTTCTGGATGATTTACGTCCATGGTGAGTGGGTTATAGGTGCTTAGAACAGCTGCAGAAATCCTTTCTGGATGATTTATGTCCATGGTGAGTGGGTTATAAGTGCTTAGAACAGCTGCAGGAATCCTTTCTGAATGATTTACGTCCATGGTGAGTGGGTTATAAGTGCTTAGAACAGCTGCAGGAATCCTTTCTGGATGATTTACATCCATGGTGAGTGAGTTATAAGTGCTTAGAACAGCTGCAGGAATCCTTTCTGGATGATTTACATCCATGGTGAGTGGGTTATAAGTGCTTAGAACAGCTGCAGGAATCCTTTCTGGATGATTTACGTCCATGGTGAGTGGGTTATAAGTGCTTAGAACAGCTGCAGGAATCTTTTCTGGATGATTTATGTCTCTGTGAGTGGGTTATAAATGCTTAGAACAGCTGCAGGAATCCTTTCTGGATGATTTATGTCCATGGTGAGTGGGTTATAAGTGCTTAGAACAGCTGCAGGAATCCTTTCTGGATGATTTACCTCCATTGTGAGTGGGTTATAAGTGCTTAGAACAGCTGCAGGAATCCTTTCTGGATGATTTACGTCCATGCTGAGTGGGTTATAAGTGCTTAGAACAGCTGCAGGAATCCTTTCTGGATGATTTACGTCCATGGTGAGTGGGTTATAAGTGCTTAGAACAGCTGCAGGAATCCTTTCTAGATGATTTACATCCATGGTGAGTGGGTTATAAGTGCTTAGAACAGCTGCAGGATTCCTTTCTGGATGATTTACGTCCATGGTGAGAGGGTAATAAGTGCTTAGAACAGCTGCAGGAATCCTTTCTGGATGATTTACGTCCATGGTGAGTGGGTTATAAGTGCTTAGAACAGCTGCAGGAATCCTTTCTGGATGATTTATGTCCATGGTGAGTGGGTTATAAGTGCTTAGAACAGCTGCAGGAATCCTTTCTGGATGATTTACATCCATGGTGAGTGGGTTATAAGTGCTTAGAACAGCTTCAGGAATCCTTTCTGGATGATTTACATCCATGTTGAGTGGGTTATAAGTGCTTAGAACAGCTGCAGGAATCCTTTCTGGATGATTTACGTCCATGGTGAGTGGGTTATAAGTGCTTAGAACAGCTGCAGGAATCCTTTCTGGATGATTTACGTCCATGGTGTGTGGGTTATAAGTGCTTAGAACAGCTGCAGGAATCCTTTCTGGATGATTTACGTCCATGGTGAGTGGGTTATAAGTGCTTAGGACAGCTGCAGGAATCCTTTCTGGATGATTTACGTCCATGGTGAGTGGGTTATAACTGCATAGAACAGCTGCAGGAATCCATTCTGCATATTTTACGTCCATGGTGAGTGGGTTATAAGTGCTTAGAACAGCTGCAGGAATTCTTTCTGGATGATTTACGTCCATGGTGAGTGGGTTATAACTGCATAGAACAGCTGCAGAAATCCTTTCTGCATGATTTACGTCCATGGTGAGTGGGTTATAAGTGCTTAGAACAGCTGCAGGAATCCTTTCTGCATGATTTACGTCCATGGTGAGTGGGTTATAAGTGCTTAGAATAGCTGCAGGAATCCTTTCTTGATGATTTATGTCCATGGTGAGTGGGTTATAACTGCTTAGAACAGCTGCAGGAATCCTTTCTGCATGATTTACGTCCACGGTGAGTGGGTTATAAGTGCTTAGAACAGCTGCAGGAATCCTTTCTGGATGATTTACGACCACGGTGAGTGGACGTCCACAGTGCAGGACAAAAGGAAATGCACAGAAGGATCTGAATTCCTGAACTGCATTCACTGAAGAAAAAACTGACAAAAACACTTTTTAAGTGTTTTTTTCAGGGGGTGAACCCCAAGCGACCCTCAAGCTTATATATATACTAACTCCATAGTTGCACCAACTCAAAGGAGATGGAAATTTCCCCCAAAGGAGCATCAGTACCGGCACAATTTGCTGACAGTGATTTCCTACGGTTGAGTTCTGCTCTTCAGAGGTTTGAACCTCGGGCAATTGAAGCTTAAGTGTTCAAACTTCGTCCACCAGTAGGTTACCTGAATGGCCTAAGATGGTATTTGTGATATGCTAGTTTACAGACATAAGGACTTTTATTTTTTAAATAAATGTTTCTCTTTCACACTTTAGCTATGTATCCATGCATTTATTACATGTGTACAGAATCAAGGCATAATTTTTGCTATGTTCACACTACGTAACTATACAGAACTTTCTTTTATAATTTTCTTAAAATGAAAGCCATGAAGCAGGTAGACTGGACACTCTATACTAGCCCTAGATATGAGTGTGTGTGTGGGTGTGTGGTATGGATGAACTACCATGGCAGGGCTAGCCAACAAATGGTGTAATCCTTGTCTCTAGACAATTCTCACTGTTGAAGTGACACCCCAACCCCATTTGTAAAAATGGGAAAAAGGGTTGAGGATGGATGGATGGATGGAAACCGAAATGATTTCTTCTGAACTGTTAATAATCTATTTTAGCAGTAAGTCTTAGATGTACTGATTATCTGAATGTTGATAATTTTCATTTTTAATAGCTTATAGAACATACATAAACTTTAAGTTTACTACTAAGTTTGGTAAATTCATTTATACCTACAGAGGTATATGGTTCGAATTTCAGTATTTTGCGACCATAAAGACAAATTTTTAAAATGTCAAAAGTGCATAATATTTCGAATTCACGGTTATGGATTTATGTTACGTGACATGTACAGTTTGCTTTTGATGTTGTTCAGCATAGTGTATGGATTTACATGGAATCTAAGGTAAGTGAGTGTTTTGTAAGGGTTTTGGGTGGGAGTCTGAGTGTATGTGAGATTGTAAGTTATATGCGTGGGTTAGTGAAGGAAGGTGAATGTATGAGTATGTGATTTTTGCATGTGTTGGTGTTTGTGTATGTGTGATGTGTGTGTGTGTGTGTGTGTGTGTGTGTGTGTGTGTGTATGTGTGTGAGAGAGACTGTGGAATGTCTGCATGTGAGTGTACTATCTTTCACTGTTTGTGTGTGTGTGTGTGTGTGTGTGTGTGTGTGTGTGTGTGTGTGTGTGTGTGTGTGTGTGTGACTGTGGAATGTCTGCGTGTGAGGGTACTATCTTTTACTGTTTGTGCGATCTTGGAGTTAGAATATATAAGTGGGGGGTGTGGGGGGCACAGCTCTCCACACTGGAAGTGCAGGGGCGCTTGCACCCCCTGCTAATGTGTGGTGTAGGTATGTGGATGGGTGGTGTTTTGCTTTTTGTGTGTTTATTTGTTTTGTAGTGTGGGTGTTGTGGTTTATGTGTTGTGTGGTGTATGGTGTGTGTTTGGGTTTGTAGTTTCAGGATTGTGAAGGTTCAGTATTTGAAGATTTCGCCTTTATGGTCACGAAATACTGAAATTCAAGATTTCAGTATTTCACAATTATAAAGTGGAACCATATTATATACATATATATATATATATATATGTGTGTGTGTGTGTGTGTGTGTGGCTTTCACCACCCCTTAGGATGAGAATACTATGCCCATTTAGGGTTTTAATTTACTGTGCCTCTGTCTAGTAGTGACACAGAGATGAACCCCAGGGTAAACCTACGATCTCCCATCCACTCATCAAGATTTCTCTTGAATAGGGTCAGTGAGGGGCTCTGCCTAACATGGACTGGGATTCTGTTCCAGAGTGTAGGGAGCCTCTGGGTTGAAAATTGATTTATTCCTCATTGTTCATAGATTAGTACTAAGCTAAGTGCCCTTGGGAGCCATTTTAAGCCTAGCCAACTATCCCTTGTGAGACTCAAACCCTGCACCTTATGTTTGCAAGGCAAACACCTTAACCATTAGGCCACTGGGCTATATATATATATATATATATATATATCTATATATATATATATATCTATATATATATATATATATATATATATATAAATATACATACATACACACACACACACACATATATATATATATATATATATATACATACACACACACACACACACACACACACACACACACACACACACACACACACACACACACACATATATATATATATATATATATATATATATATATATCGGTTTATATTACTTCATTGGTCGAGACCAAAATAAAAAAATATATACATTTTTGAAGGGGACAAACTCCACATATGGGGAGATGCAAACCCACCTCCCTGCAAATTATATATCCCAACTCTGAGATCACACAACACTGGAGAAAATGGTAAATTCCCATATTCCCACTTATCCCCCCTTATTCCCGCTGTACCGCAATGTACATAGAACTGCCTTGAAGAGGAATTTCCCATTCTCCCCACTGTAGTGTGATTCTGGAGTTAGTATATATCATTTGCAGGGGTTGTGGGATGCGTGGTGCAAGAGGGATTGCTCCTGCTGTAAAAATGTATATTTGTTTTTTTTTGTTTGTTTTTTTGTTTGTTTTTTTTTTTGTTTTTATATACATTTACAGTTTTCATAAACCTGAAGATATTGTCTCAACCATATGAGTTTTGAGTTTCTGAAAACTCAGTGAACTAATATAAACCCTTATACATATATATATATATATATATATATATATATATATATATATATATGTGTGTGTGTGTGTGTGTGTGTGGGTGTGTGCGTGTGTGCATTTGTGTATATGTGTGCGTGTATGTGTGCGTGTGTGTGTGTGTGTGTGTGTGTGTGTGTGTGTTTGCATGTGTGTGTGTGTGTGTGTGTGTGTGTGTCCAGTGTGCCCCCCACCCCTCCATAACTATATATACCAACTCCAGGGTCGCACGACATTGGGGAGGGGGACAAGTCCCTGTTATTTGCCTTGAATACTGACTTTCGATCAAATGAAATTTCGATCAAATGAGTTTAGGTCAAATGGTCTTTCGATCAAATGAAGTAGACCCATACATATATATATATATATATATATATATATATATATATATATATATATCATAAAACTTCAATGTAATAACTAGAAGAAAACAAATAAAATAAAAATAAAAATTCAAATAAAAGTCAGAGAGCCAATAATTAGCGCTTTCATCCAGGTTTAATGTACTGGACTTCTTCAGAATGTTTAAAAATACAAATAATGTGTTACTAAAATCAACTGTAAAGAGATGATGACATCAAAATTCCAAGACCAATAGAAAGCCAAGCATTCAGAAATATGTAAATTCTATAGTACAGTAAGACATGAATATTCAATAAATGTGCAGAAGTTCATGAATAAGTAAAAGGAAAACAGAACTACAGAGAATATAATAATTATTGGTTCCATTTTAAAGCACATCTAATATTTACATGTTCATTCAAACCAGGTGGGGCTACAGCATTTAACAGAAGCTGCCAGCGCAACTCCTTAACTTCCAGTAAGGTGTTTTTTGTCTCCAAAGTGCTAATTATGGGCTCTCAGACTTTTATTTGAATTTTTATTTTTATTTTATTTGTTTTCTTCTAGTTATTACATTGAAGTTTTATTATATATAATCTATTTCTTCAATATTTAACTGCGTTTTTTGGCATTTATATATATATATATATATATATATATATATATATAATTGCCAAACAGGATAAACCACTGATTGTCATGTTTTTCTTTTTTTTTTTTGCAGATTTAACCCAGAAAGTGCAAGTAAAAGAACACAGGATGAATGATATTAATTGTTTAAAAATGATGCTAGAAATATGCAAAGATCAGTGAAAGAGATACCATAATGGCCACAAAATCTTTACTCAATGCATCTAAGAAAGAAGAAATGAGAGCATAAAAGAGAAGTGGAGTAGATGGTTGAGGAAGTCGTCTTAGTATGAAGAAGAGTGGAAAGCAAAACATGGAAGAATTGAGATGCTTTGCATTCTTCTCTGGATGACAGAAATGGGCGTTAGGATACCAACAATTAAATTCAGAGGCAGGTGATCTGTGACTTTTCTTTATATGATGTGTTTGATGCCGTGCAATTATTGCTTTTATTACTGAAAAGTTTACAAGTTGCTTTTTTGATTAGATATTTCAGTGAGATGGCTTCTAAACTTGACAAACAAGGGGGTGATTCGAGTGGGCTGGTAATACTTCCTATGTTTGAAGAGATTTTAAAAAATATAGTCTGTGCACTGAATTTATTCTGGGAAGCTTATAAAGATTGAATGTTTATAGTGTTATAGTTTATACAGTGTGATTTTGAGTTATAGGATTGGATCTGTTTTGTTAATCTGTTGTAAAAGAAGAAGCAGGATTCTAAGCTGAGTAACTTATAGGTTAGTTTAGCAACTTGTTTTAGTTATTACTTAATAGTGAATCTTCTTGTCTGGAGGAAATATCTTTATTAGTTGATGGATGAATGCTTATACAGACCTTCAAAAGTTACATTGCTAATATGAAGTACAATGAATTTGCCTCTAAGTATAATTTTATTTACTTGGAGTGGTTTGCTGAGGGAGACCAGAGGTCACATATGATTGGCTGAAACAGGTCATCATAGGGATCTTTTTGGTGGAATTCTTTTAGCCTTCATTTGCTTATGAGCCTTTGGCTGTCCAGACCACTGCCTTTACCCTTAAAAATCAATTCACCTTCAAAATTAAAGGAGTAACTATTTAAATTTTAGTAAAAAGAAAATAATGCAGTTAAAAATCACTTCATTTAAATTCTATTAAAACTTCATCTTACATTAGTTTTCATCTTTCCTGTTAGTTTTTAAGGAGATCCAATGCAGCAGGACAAAGAAGGGTTTCTCTGTCTAGTGAAGCATTCAGTAATCTGTTTTAGATGCCTTGCTTAAGGAATAGAGCCTAAAGCCAAGAACAACTTCTTAAAAATTAGCGTATAGCTAAAGCTTCGGAGGTTATGTGAGCTGCATCATAGCTGCATTTGACAGAAAGACTAGCTACTTGCAAAGCAGTTATTTTTCGTAGGCTATATTGTCAAGTGCACTTGTCCTTGTTTATGTATAAACCTCTCTGCAGTGACTGTTCGTTTCTATTCTCTGATTGTATATTGTCTATTTGTATGTCTCTTAGCCTATGTATAATCCTGCATACGATGTTTAATGGTTTAATCTTTAAACCCCTGGATCTGCTCGTGGCTGCTGTGCGTTCCTGGCCTGCTATCCCACACTTTCTTTTTTCTGCCACTCTACCTACTCTGCTCTGCCTACTGGCCCTACCCTCCTGGACAACCAAGAACAGTCACAGATTCTATTATTCCCAGATTGACTTACTTCCCCCAACAGGAAAGTCCTACCTTCTCCCTGAAGTGACAGGAAAGGAATTAAAGAAAATATGTTATATGGAATTAATCTTAATTTATTTTGAATGTAAAGTTGCTCTACCACTTACTAGGAGCTAGTATAGGACCCCGGCCTGAGAAACCTGCAGCCAAAGCCCCCATACCTACTTCATCCCATTTCATCTTGTCCTTATACCTTTCTACCTCTTATAGTGATTCCTCACTCCACATAATTGATTTGGCCACTGGATGGCCATCTTTACCCACCTATAACCTCTCTTCCTCACACAATCTCTCTCACCATAACATATAACTAGTTTTTTTCACTTTCTTTTCTCTAACTGCTTGTTAATAGTCCTACCTACCTCTGACTTTCACCCTACTCCCCCTCAACACAGTCCCCTAAGCACACCTCTAACCAACCTGATCACCACCCTCTGTACTTACCTTCACCATACCGATAGTTTTCACACTGTCTGCCCTGCTGCCTTCTTTCCTTCGGTGGAAATTGTACTGAATTCTCCAATTACCGTCCCATAGCTCTACTTTCTCCCTTAGCTAAGCTCATGGAAAAATGCATCCACAAGCAATTGCTAGACCATCTTATCCAAAATAATTTACTTTCCATCTGCCAGTATGGCTTCAGACCCCCACACAGCACTACTACTGCCCTCCTGTCCTTTACTGACTGCATTAACAAAAACCGTAGCCTCAATTTGCTTTCCTCTGCGCTGTTTACAGATCTGTCTAAGGCTTTCAATATGGTTAATCACCAGATACTTATAAATATCCTGAAATCCCTGTCACTAGTGTCACTAGCAATAAAATGGTTCCAGTCCAAGTTAGATAACAGACAGTACTCTGGCACAACACTTTATCAACCAACGTCCCCATTAACCTTGATGTCCCTCAAGGGTCCATATTAGGACCTCTCCTGTTTTCGATATTTATCAATGATCTTCGCCTAGAAATCCCTCAAAAAACATGCATACAATATGCAGATGATTCCACACTTATATGCTCAGCCACATCTATAGCTGAACTTAACACCCTTACCCAAAAGGTCTTTAACACAGTTGAACTGTGGTTCACACAACGCTCTCTCCTTCTGAACCCCCAAAAAACTAAGCTCCTCTTTTTTCCCCAATTCATAAATCTCCCCTGATAGATTTCACAATTACATCCATTAATGGTACTCTCATATCCCCAGATACTACCACCAAACTACTAGGTATCACCATAGATAACCTTACCTTCGATACCCATATTAACAACACTATAAAAACTGTTAATAGAAAACTAGGCTCTCTCTATAGGATAAAACACTTCCTCTCTCCAGCAGCTAGAATAACTATTGCTCATACCCATCTAATCTCACCTCTCCTCTCTGCCTCACCTATTTCTACTAATCTATCCAAAAACAACCTTAATAAAATGGAAACCGCCTACAATAACATAGCCAGATTTGCTACAGATAACCCCTTTAGAACCCACCACTGTTATAATCTAAAACAGCTAGGATGGCTGGAACTACAAAATCAGATTAAATTCCACCAACTGACCATTGTCCATAAAACCCTTCACCATCCAACAAATACCCCTATACTATCTACCCTTATCACCCTACAAAAATTTGAAAACCTTGCATTCATCTCACAAACGTCTTGTCAATATTTGTAAATTAAACAACAGGGCTGGAAACTCTCTTCTCCAATTTTGTTGGAAAATGCTGGAACCTTCTCCCCAGCGAACTCTCCTCTCTACCCTCTATATCACTTTTCAAAACCAAACTGAAACCTTTCCTCAAATCACACTGGTTGTGCCCCTGCACTGAACCTGACTGATTAACTAGCCCTGCTAATAGGTTCAGCCTACCCTCCCCTTCTCAGTAACCTACCCCTTTTCCTAAGTACAACTAACATTCTACTTATAGATACTACTACTTACATCTTCTTGTATCTTACTATTGTAAATATCATTAGTACATAGATAGTGCACATAATTAGCTGCCTTCTCCTCTATATACTATGTATTACAACTGCATTTGAATGACACAACCTATACCTGCACTTGTTGTTATACATAATTAACTTCTAATCTCTTGGATTTAGTCTTACTAATATAAAATCATTGTACCTTGTTTACATCAATTTTGTTTTATGATTTTGTTACTTTGTAATTTTGTATTTTTTGTTACTTTGTAATTTTTTTGTTATTGTTTCATCGTAGCTTTTCTCCCTGGGCCTCTACTGAAAATGGACATGTATCCAGTGAGACTAGCCCAGTCAACAAATGTAAAATAAAATAAATAAATAAATAAATAATGCTATTACTGTTATGGAGCTTTTCTCCTTGGGTCAACGCTGAAAAAGGGCTACTAGCCCAGTCAGACTAAGCCGGTTAACAAATGTCAAATAAATAAATAAATAAAGAACAGACGATAGAGACGTTTAATGGTTTGAATTAGGCAAGTCTGTTGGAAGTTTGTTCATATCACACATAACAGCCAACGGATATCTGGACACGTCCATTTGATAGATTATAGCCCTAAAGGCAAGTCAAACAGAGGAGTACATTTTTTCCTATAGCAATCTATAACCCTACTCTTCTTATCACTGGGAAGGGTATTAGTGGATGGGAGTAACTTGGTTGATTTATTAGATTCCAGAAATTACTGCAGTGTTTGAGATAGTTTTTTTTATAAAGAAACTTATGAGTATTAACCGGATCAGTATCATGAACGTGGCTTGGTTGAAACTCACTTGCCTGATGTTCTGAATGCAGAAAACACTTTAGTAATTGTTGAGCATGTTGAATGTATTTGTCCGATTGCATAACGGCAATCGAGCCAATGCAGCCAGGCAAAACATTCTCGGCCATATGTAGTCTGTCAGGTGGTGGATACATGGGTGATGTTTGTAATGAGATCGCGGGACAGTGCGGATCGGGAAATTTACCCTTTTCCACACTGTAGTGCAATCTTGGAGTTGGAATATAAAATTTGCAGAGGGTGTGGGGGGCAAAAAATGACTGCCAGTGCATTGTAGTATGGACAACAGAGTGCAGGAGTCGAATTTAACATCAAATGCTTTGGTGTCCGATCTTTTATACTGTTTACTATTGGGAACATCGAACATGTAAACCACATTTTTGATAGGTTTACATTGTGATGTTTGATGTTTTAATACTAAACCATGTTAACCACCTTGTAAAATGTATTTGATTTTTTTTTTGTTAGGAGTCGGAGGTTGAGATTCCAGGCTAAGGGAAGAAGCAGCAAAGTTATCTTCCAGAGCTTTTCAGACTGTAGGAATGGGTGAAGGATTAGGGAATCCCATGTCTGTAAGACTATAATATTATTTTTGAATGTCTTGGACTTGTTTGTCTTCCCACTGGAAGTGCTGTATCATTCTTAATGCAGTGTCCCCAAAACAAACTTCTTCTAAAGGAAAATTGGAAGACACAGTATCATCCTCTTTGAACTTGAAGCCTGCAGGGAATGAAACTGAAAAGTGTAAGTGAAAAAGTCTACTTGAGATTCATAATCCTCTTCAGAAGATGACTGTTTCTTTTGAGGAAATTGCAGAAAATGAAAACAATTGGGAAGGCTTTAAGGACATGAATGCTTTAAAGAGACCCTGTGAAGAATGGCACCATTCTTTCTAATGGTGTTCTGAGTCAGAAGGAGAAGTAAGATATTTTTCTTTATGCTTCTTTTTGTTAGGTATGTCAGCTTGCACATAATGTGGGAGATCCAGTTCCCTAACATAGCTTTATAAGGCACCCAGTAAAGCTTCCTTGACTAAAACTGTAATACCCTCTAGCTCCTCTGGAAAAACAACAACTGAGTTTCGCCCTTTTTAACTGAAACAGTCAGTCGATCTGTCAGGCAGCACATGCAGGCAAGCTGAACTTGATTGTCATCCAACTGGTTTACAATAGCAGAAACTGCTGCTAACACTGGATATAATAAAGAAAGAAAGAACATAATGAAGAATTCTACCTCAATACAGCAGTGAAACACAGAACCATAGTTAGCTTACCTGCTACCCTGTGCAGATCCCCAAACTGGTGGTCCTGCAACGTAAAGTTAACTTAATGGCTGCACACAACATCTCAAGTGTTCAAGTTCCACTCCATTTTCTTACTACAAGTTGGTTAACCTTGCTAAGAATTAACTTAAGAATTAAGATGCGGTCCCAAATTTCCATCTTGAGTGCATTTAGTCAGTCTAGACGTTTTTCCCAGAGGCCTTGACCTGGATACTGCTAGCTGCTTTCATTCTGTCTTCTACTACTAGTTCCCCTGTCAAAGTAGTAGGTATTCATTGGGGAAATAATCACATGATATATTCCTGCAGCATTTCATTCAGTGTACTAATGTCTTTTTTCTTCAGCCTAGACTAGTTTTCTCTTCTGTATTTTCAACCAAGTTTCCCACTGATCTGATGCAAACATTACTTTTTGCCATTTATGAGTGCTGCATTATAACAATGATCACAACATTTTCCCTGCTTCCTGGTTATTTGCTACTATTATGACTACATTGGGGGCATTGTACTTTTAGTTCTACCTTGGTCAGAGCTGAGCTAGATCTGACTTCCATCAGCTACTTTGGCGATGCTTTAGATTTCTATCATTCCTTTGGATACATTATGCCCCACCCAGGAGGCTGTTGTACATTGCTTGTCCTCAAACCTCATATTCATGTTTTTCTGCCTATTGTTCATCAGAAATCCTTGCTAAAGCAGACATTCACTGTACTTCTTTGCATGATAAAATATAAGAAGAAATAGCAGGCATTTCTTCTGTAACTGTATTTGATTCTACTGTGTAGTTACTGCGACCAGTTTCGGCTAGTTAGTTGCTCACTAGAGAATGTGACGATTATAATGCTTATCTGGTCTGTCATTCTCAGTAGCTCGATAGGTATAGACACACTTGTCTTTAATGCAAAAGGTTGTGATTTCTAGTCCTACAGCTTTTGTGGCAACTTAGGCTGACTGACTTTACTCTTCCACTTTTCCAGGACTTAATGAATTTTCTTTCCATGCAACCATTACTTAAACTTAATGGCTTGAAATTGTAGGATTTAGGATACATGTTAAATGCTGGACATGAATATGTTTTTTTTTTGGAAACTAGTTTCATATATACATTTTTATTAAATACTTTTTTAGGTACAAGTGATTTCTACTTAAAGGACAGGCCTTAGTATGTATTTGTTGTGCCTATTTCAGGCATAGTTTTTTTAAGATTTTATTGTTTGATTCATGTAACCTATTATTCTTAATTCTTCTTTACCAGTATTGTATTTAAAAGGAACTGAAAGGATGGAGTGGTTTTATTCTGATGAAGTCCTTCCACAGGATGAAAGTGCTTAATAAACAATATTTTTTTACAAATATTTTTGTGTGAATTGAATAGCTGCTGACCAACTTTTCCAACTTTATCCTATATTTAGTTTCTAGTCCTAGACCCGGTAGCTGGGTTTTTCACTAGTGACCCTGAAGTGCATCAGAAGAGGGGCTCCACACTGACAGGTGTGCTGTCCTTCATATGAGATGTTAAATTAAAGCCACTTCTGCCTGAGTTGGTGGTTTGCTCAGGTGTATATAAACAAACACAAGCCACTTAACGAAAACAGTAGAGTGGTGTTCTGAAATTCCCTGCCCAATTTTTGTCTAGTCAGTATGACTGCCACTTCAGGTCTTTCTCTAAAAAGAGGATATTACTATTCCAGTCAACAAAGTAGAAAAATAAGCTTTACAAGTACTGACAATAATAATTGTTTTAGGTAAAGTTCGTTATGTTTGGTCTTAGTGAAATTAATCTGGATTAAGTTTTTTTTTTTAATTGACAACATTAAGACACTTGTAAATCTCTGCAACAAGGGTATAGTGAAACAATTAATTAAACAGGAACATGGAACATAACATCAATACTGGACAAGTGATTGTGGGCCTCAATACTCCTGGCCATATACACTTTTAAGAAGACACTCAAACATTCTTACAATTCTTTTAAAGCACATAGTAGGCACTCATCCATCAAATCATGTAGATGACGCACATGATAACCCTGGTGTAAATTTGTGTCTACCCATCCAGTCATCAAGACTACCCTTAACACAAAAATTATGTGATTTACTAGAAACATATTGATGACTTGTATTAACTTGTTATTGCTGTGGATTCTTGTAAATAGTTATTTTTTTTTCATTTTGTTGTTTGTTTGTATTTGAATTGTAACCCTTCAAGTTTATAAAATCAATAAAAATTATTTTACAAAAAATACTACCCTTAACAGTAGCCAAAGGCTCACCTAGACTCTGCTACAGTTTGCTGTGAGGGAAAGGTTAGTTTGTTTTTTATTTTTTCTATTGTGTATTACTTTATTGCATTTCTCTATTTTGTATACTGTGATTTGTTTTCTTTACACTGTGTTTTACCTGTATTCTGCTTTTAACTGCATATTAAAACTTGAAAAGAGACCACAGCTCTGTCTCTTGAGTCAGACAGAAATTTGAACAGGTCAATTAAGGAGCCACGCATAAGTTACAACAGGTCAGCTAAGGTTAATCATCTGTGAACTGAGGGGGAGGAGCTAAGAACTAAACCTATTTAAGGGGTAAAATAAAACATTTCAGAGTTTTACTGGAGAGGCTCACCCAGATTCTGCGACAGTTTGCTGTTAGGGAAAGATTAGTTTGATTTTTATTTGTTGTACTTTGTATTAATTTATTGCCTTTATATACTGTGATTTGCTTTCTTTATACTGTGCTGACTGCATATTAAAACTTGAAAAGAGACCACAGCTCTGTCTCTTGTGAGTCAGACAGAAATAATTTTCCCACCCTCCCACACGGTTACTTTGTATTCTTAAACACCACTGTCTTTCTAGTTGCCTGCCCCTTATGTTAATTTGACCACATACCTCATTTCCTCTCTGCTTTTACTGGCTGGTGTGAGTAAGACACAAAATTATCATTTTGTGAAATCACTCCCCTTCAACTATTTAAATTTATTGGCCTAGGGTTGCCACCTTTTAAGTGGGCCAAAGTAGGACATGGAGGTGTGGCCAATATGACACTGACCACACCCTCTACCAAGACATCACCACAACAATGGTAAAGGAGATGGTGTTATGGGTACAAAGGATGGCTGCTGGAGTGGCTGGTTGGCTGGCTGCTGGAGTGGCTAGCTGGTTGATGGGAGTAGCAGCTGGATGGATGGCTTGATGGATGGATGGCTAAATGAATGGATGTCTGGCTCGATGGATGGCTGGCTGCATAAATGGATGACTGGCCGCATGAATGGATGGATGGCTGTCTGACTGCAAGAATGGATGGATGGCTAAATTAATGGATGGCTGGCTCCATGAAAGGATGAATGGATGGCTGGCTGGCTGGATGAATGAATGGATGAATGGATGGCTGGCTGGCTGGCTGGCTGGCTGGATGAATGAATGAATGAATGGATGGCTGGCTGGATGAATGAATGAATGGATGGCTGGCTGGTTGGATGAATGAATGGATGGATGGCTGGCTGGATGAATGGATGACTGGCTGGCTAGTAGAATGGATGGATGGTTGGCTTGTTAGAAAAAAAAAAACAAATCTCAGTCATTTTTTTAGCGGCTGTAGAAGCGCTTAAAACAAAGAACTCCTACAGCCGCGATCTTTGCATGGATTTTCCTGCCCCAGTCCCCACTCCTTTCATGAATTGCAGCCAATTGCTGCACAAATTAAACCACCTGGACCTAACAGGCAGCAGCTTTGTCTACAGGTCGGGGTTGGTGACATAACTAAATTACCGTGGATAAGCCGGAATTGCGGCTTTTCCACGGCAGTTCAGTGTGACTGAAAAGTGGGATTTTTCAAGTCCCACTACTTTGCACAGCAGGCAACGGGATGAGGAAGCTCAACCCGTGAGTGTCCCGCTGACAACGGGATGGGTGGCAACCTTATATTGGCCATCCCACTGTATTTCATAGTACCAGAATACAAAAGTGACCATCCCTTTTTAATCTATCTTGCTGTTTTAAAAATAGTGACTCTCCACTAAAACGTAACTTTTTAGACAGGTAAATCTTAAGTTACCTACTTTCACATCTAACTCCGCTAGTGCACACTGCAGTGTTTAGGATAAACCATTTTTTTCATCTTACCTTTAAGCATCTATTGCAAGGTCACCAGTTATTGGAGAACCCACATTCTGCCTCTCAGTAGTCATCTTGGGATTAGTGCTTCTGTTTTCTCCTGGTGAGAGAAGGAGTGCAGTTACATTATTTCCTGGAGACTGCTGATCACCAGAAAGCTTAATAACTGCTTTATATGTGACAGCTTGGAATCTGTGTTTATATTCTGATCCCGTTGAGAAAAGGAGCAGAGTGCATTGATTCCTGACTCTTTCTGGTTGGAGAATGAATATCTGTGCTTAACGTACCTGACTGGTCGGGTTGCTATTCGAGGCATCTACCAGAAAAAGGCTACAAGCCTGCAGACCCTTGCATCATTTGGGACAAGACTGTGGATTACCATACAGGCTGTGGCTTGCTTCTCTTCTTGGGACTGGTGCTAACATTTTGCTTCTGGTGAGAGAAGAAGCAAAGGAGTATTGTATCCCAACAGAGTGAAGCTGTGCTGAGACCAGCATTAGTAATAACGGACCGCAAAAAAGGCAGTCAGCCCAAAACAAACAACTATAACCAGACAACGGACTTGTAAAAGGAATTCCGACCAGCCGTAACTGTAAAAACAGTCTAGTCTTTAATAAATGTAGTCTTTAATAAATATTAACGCAGAAAAACTCTTTTAAGAAAAAAACTGCGTTTTCGTCCGATAAACATCAGACTTCCAGTTAATTGCCTTATTGAACAATAGGAAGGCTTTTGATTGATGTGGATATAAATTGGATAATGGTATAATGACATTGTATCTGATGAAGTCTGATGTTTATCGGACGAAAACAATGTTTTTTTCTTAAAAGAGTTTATCTGCGTTAATATTTATTAAAAACTATATTTATTAAAGACTAGACTGTTTTTACAGTTATGGCTGGTTGGAGTTCCTTTTACAAGGCTGTTGACTGGTTACAGCATTAGTAGTAGCCAGGCAGTAGCCATTCATGCAACTCCCCTCATTTCATTATTCTTGACAAGCTAATTCTTTATTTTTCAGTAAGTACTACTTGGTTTCTTTCTAACTTCAGAATATCTGCCGAAATACTTCATCTTTAAATTTTCAGGGTCTACGTACTAGTTTCCCCTCAAGTGTGTGGCAGTGCTCCGTACAGACTCAGACACATTGAGTGACATTTTTCCTGTAAAAGGACTATATAAGGAAACAGCTCCGGTACTTAGTAATAATGACCATCCCTCCTGGCATGTCTAAAGGTCAGTTTCCTGTGCTTTTTCCTATTAACCTGATGAACTTGGGCATTCTGAGGCAATATAGCAACTACCTCATGTACACAGACAACCCTTCTCCTCTTACCTCCCAATACTCAGACTTGTGACAGATTCAGTTATATATCCAAACTGGAAGCCATGCACTCTCAAGCCAAGACCAGAATAGCTGGTCAAGAGGAGAAGGTCAACATCTGCACTACACCACATGCAACACATAGCCCTCCAGAACACCCATCATCACAGTTCTCACATAAAAACACAAACCACAAACCCACCTCTGTGGAGGCTCTCAATATAAATCTACCCAAACAGCAGAGACCTCCAAGGCAGAAATGCACTCGACCACCACAACACAGCACAAACCACAAGAAACATAGCTCACCTACACAGTGTGCCCCTCAACCTAAGCTCCTAAGGCAAAACAGCTTGCCCAATACACTAATCATAGGTGACTCAATAGTGAAGTACACTGATGTCCCACTCACTAGGTTGAATAAGGAGAAGGCAACCGCTAGCTGTCTCTCAAGTGCCAGAATCCGACACATAACACATGCACTCAGGTCACTCTACAACAAGTACAAGTATGATTCAGTCACTGTCCATGTGGGTGTGAATAACCTGAGACACACTTCCCTGGACTGCATGAAAAGAGACGTGGAGGAGCTCTCGGATTATGTGGCCCAGGCAGGTATGACCCTAGCCCTGAGCAGCATCCTACCATAGCCCAGAACGATACCTCATTACAAGCAGAAAATGATTGACTTCAACAATTGGCTCTGGTGTCATTCTAAGGGGATCCAGTGTCTGTCTGCTTAGGATGACATGACTGACAGACCTTGATACTTTGCCAGAGATGGTCTGCATCTGTCACCCTTGAGTTTCCAGATACTGGCTAAGGCTCTTGCCAACCCTATAGTGCCTTTTTTAGGCAATGTTCCAAAGACCAAATTACCACCGTAACACCTATAAATAAATGTAATCTGAGGGTCATGCTGCTAAATGCTAGAAGTCTAAATCGCAAGATGCACTTGCTTGAAGATCTCAAAATGGAGAACAGTGACATTTGTGCTGTAACAGAGATCGGGTTTAAAGCTGTAGAAAGCACCCCCGCTCTATCAGTCAATAACTCATTCCACACCTTTTAGCCCCAGAACATGGACCTTAGCTCCAAAGGCAGTGGTGTCTCCATATTCATAAAGGATATGCACACCTCTAGACTAGTAGCCCAGTATAATGCATCTGAGATATTTCAGGTACAACAAACATTGGATAAGACAGCGATTCAGGTTGTAGCCTACTATAGGTCCCCAACCATGTCCCAAGACTCTCACTCCATGTTCCTAAGCACCCCGGAAGCTATTAGGGTCCAGCCCAACGCTCTCATACAAGGTGACTTCAACTACCCCTCCATCAACTGGGAAAACTACTCATGCTCCAATACACTGGCCCAATGCTTCCTAGAATTCATCAGTCCCAGTGCCCTGGACCAGCTCATTCTTACCCCCACTAGAGGAAGCAACATCCTTGACCTGGTTATTACAAACATGGGCAACCGTTGCTCTACACCAGTAGTCAATTCCTCCCTGGTTAGAGCCGACCAAAAACTAATCACCATGGAAATCCACATCTCACCCACACCCCCTGCAAAGGCAACTACCATGAACAACTTCTCCAAAGCTGACTTTGGGCTCCTAAAAACAGAGGTGGCTAACTTCACAGCACCCATGTCAATGGAAAATCGCTGCATGAGTGATGAATCATACACCAATGCACTGCAGGAACATGTACATAAATGCATGGAACTAGCCATACCCAACAGAATCAAGACACTCTCCTCCAAAAAAAGGAAGCCAATCTGGTAGTCTCCTGCCATTAATAAACTCTACAACAGATGGAAAAAACTGTTGCAGAAAAAGGTGAAGTCCCAGGACTGGAAAAACTCCCTTATTAGCCTCAACAAAAAGTTGAGATCCATCATCAAAACCTCTAAAGCCAGCAATAAAGGCAGAATTGTGGCAGACACTAAAAACAATCATAAAGCCTTCTATAGTTATATCAAGAATCTCCATGGCAATACCCAGATTTGCTCTGAGTTACTTCACAATGGTACCTCCTATACTGAGCCAACAGATATTGTCAACATACTGGCCAACAGATCAGATTCAAGGACAACTTTCCCCCTCTTTCCCCCCCTAAAGGACCAATCACAGTACCAGAGGAATGCCAGAAACCCAGCATTACTGCAGCACAGCTTAAAGCTGCATTGTCCAAGCCCAGGAATACATCTTCTATGGGACCCAACAATATCCCTGGATTTGTTCTACATGAACTACAAAGTGAACTGGCACCACATCTGTGTGCCCTGTTCAATCACAGCCTCACCTCAGGCTTTGTCCCTACTGAATGGTACACTGCTACAGTCATCCCTCTCCATAAAGGGGGAGTGACTACAGACCCTGGGAATTATCGCTCCATTAGCTGGACAAGTCTGATATGTAAGGCTATGGAGCACATCATCATGGACCTACTTAACAAGGATATAGGGATTCTCCAAACTCTAGATCCCACACAATCTGGTTTTGTGAAAGGCAGATCATGCCTGCTCTAACTGGTTGAATTTTTGAGTCACTCACCAGAGCTGTGGATGAGGGCATGGCAGTTCATACAGCCTACCTCGATCTGGCCAAGGCCTTTGATACCATTCCCCACACAGGAATTATTGATTAACTCACCAAACTAGGCATCAACCCCTATATCACTAGGTGGGTTGCAAACTGGATCACAGATAGAACTAACAATGTAAAAGTAGTGGACTCCAAGTCAGACTGCTTACCAGTCACGAGTGGAGTCCCACAGGGATTGGTCCTGGGTCCTCCCCTGTTTGACATCTACTTCTCAGAAGTCCAGGCCAACACGGAGGGACTCTGGCTGACCAAGTTCACAGACAACTGCAAGCTGGGAGCCCTTATTAAAACCCCAAGTGATGTAGACATCTTACAGAAAGGCCTCACTGAGACCAATGACTGTTGTTGAAACCATGGCCTTAAGCTTAATGCCAAAAAATGTGTTGTCATCCCCTTTGGGAAAAACTCTGTTCCGACTAATTACCACATTGATGGTAACCCACTGAACACTAAAGGCATTATAAGAGATCTGGGGAAACAGGTTCACAGCGACCTCTCCTTTGACCACCACATTTCCACTGTGGTCAGAAAGTCCTTCTATGTGGCACATCTCATTACTAAGAGTTTTGCATCCACAAATAAAGAGGTCATCATTTCTCTCTACTCATCCCTCATCAGGCCAATCATCGAATATAATACCCCATTTGGCATGTACCTCATTAAACACATGCAACAGCTGGAAAGGTCACAAAAGTACCTCACAAAGAGGATCCTAGGGCTTAAACACATGTCCTACATGGACAGACTCAAAAACCTCCAGCTATTCTCTGTCTCATATTATCTACTAAGAGACGATCTCTGCTTGATTTACAAAGCCATGTCTGACCCAGCTCTGTTAGAAATGCTACATCTAAAGAAATCCCATTCACTATCCACCACATGCCCCAGAGACCTCAAGCTCATAACCACAATCAATAGAACATGCTAGAGAGAGAAGGGTTCATAACCTAGAGACTGCCCATGCTCTGGAATAGACTTCCCATACACGTCAAGCAGAGCACCTCACTGGCCCACTTCAAGAGAAATCTTGATGAGTGGATGGGAAATAGAAGGCTCACCTTGGGTTCACTCCAGTGGCTGTACTTGATAGAGGCACTGGGAGCTAACATCGGGTGGCATGATGCCAGGGCACTTCTATGGGCTAGGCTTGTAAAGGTCCGAGGGCCATTAACCTAGTACATACCTATGAACCTAAGTAGTTCTTTGTCTGTCCACTAGTGCTAACTTTTTATATTGGCTGAAAATTTGTTGCATTAAAAGCCTCTCCATTCAGCAAGTTTTGTCAGTCTATTGGTCTAGATGTATGTCTCTAATGCAGGTGTTTGTAGAATTACTAGTTTTGCAAATAAATCGTATGTCATTAGAACAGGGCCATTACTGGCTTGAAAAATTAAATACATTTCACCTTGGATTAGCCAGAAGGCTAGTGATTACAAGGGATGTCTTCGTACCTCCCAGCTGCCCAGATTTTCACAGAATGTCAAGATTTTTGCCTCATATCTTTAGTCTGTTCCTCATAAAAGTTGTTATTTTCTAGGAAATTACTGAGGATTGAAGTTGCTAAGTAATGACATTGGTTTGAGTTTGATTTATATCCTTCATAAAAGGCATGTTAATACAATTCCTATTATTCTAGCAACACAGAAACAATTGGCAGACCATGTGCAAAACAAAACTGGAAGTGAGAAGTATCCTGTTTGTGTAGCACAAAGTCAAAAAAGTTTCTTTGAAACTAAGTAAATGTTGTTTGCCTGTGGATAGGTTTTTCCCAAGACAGTGAATACGAAAAGGGGTGTGTCGTGTCCCCTTGACTGCACGTATTTAATCCAGGCTGGGGGGATCTGCACCTCAGATTGTGAGAAGAATGGCTGCTGAGTTCTCCATTCAACTCCCATTAGCATTAGCCACTCGTCCAAAGAACATGTAGCTGAGACTTTGAAAGCATCTTTATTTATTGAATCTTAGTCAAGATCTTTAATTTAATGGGGATTACAAAAAAATAAATAAAAAAATAAAAGTCAGTTGCTGATAATTGTTGTAGAATATTTCCTTCTGACCGAGGTTCATATGGCATACTTCTGAACCCCTAGATGGAAAGAATATTGACAATAACTAACAATGGGGACAGACATACTTAAGCAGGAAAAAAATCAAGTATTATTTGTGTAATTTGGAGAGTTGCTAGTATCAAGTTAGCAAGAATCTGTCAAGCATAATGAAGGCAGACACTCTAATGTGTGTCATTGTTTAGTGCCTGCTATCTTCCAAGATGTCCTGCATACTAAATGTTAACATGCAGATCTGATAAGAGTCAGAAGGCTGGGCATGCTGGTAAATTATGGGACCAGTTTAGAATTATGTCCAGCAGTTGTGACTTTGCTTCTTTTGTAGTCAGTATTCCTATTAAAGCATAGGTGTCATTGTCATTGGGGGTAGCTGCTTGTGTTGGAGGTGGTTGGTACAGAGTGCCTCTCATACTGTTACTTTCAGCATCGGTTATACATTTGGGAATACTCACCACAGTCGGGGACACTTTTAAATTAGGTACTGTTAACTTAAGAATTTGACAGGAAGAGAAAATGTGAGTTAACATTTGTTTTCTGAGGGAAAGAAATCTGTAGTTCTTATGGTTGTCATGAATCATTATGGTAATTTAATTTGGGGAGGGCACATCTGTGGAATCGTTATGCCTTTTAGAATGGCACAATACTCAGTCTGTGCACTGGCAGCATTCCCAAAGGTCACTAAGTCTGACATATATTTGCAGATAAAAGTTTATATGCTGCCATCATCTCTGAACTGTCTGAGACTGAAAACATTGTACTGAACTGATCTATGGCAGGGCAGGACACTCTTTCGAATTCTGGCCACTTGAGTGATTGGTTGCAATCAAGGGTACGCAGACACAGGCAGCAGTATGGGAGGGGGGTAATGAGTTCCCCACAACCTTTTTTTAATTTATCACTCAACAGGTCATCTCATCAAAGGAGCTACAGTTCTGTCAGCTTTAGCTCTCAGCTATTCATGCTACTGTGTTTGGGGTAATCCCCACCCTTAGGAAGTGCCCTTCTTCTCACAATTATCTCTCCACCTCAAGCAAATAAGAAAGAACACAATTTGCCAGACTACAAACCTGGACAAAGTCTAAGTTTAAATACAAAAAAGTATTAGAAAAGGGATGGGTGGATGTATCTTACCATTTAGAAGGTTGTTAAAAAAGGAGGGAATAAAATGAAACAATTGATTAAGGAATGAAGATAACACGTTAATGCTTTTTAATTAACACAGTACCTATTATGTGCATCACTTTTGTAAAATCATGACAACTTATTGGATGTTAAGTACTTTCAGCCCACATTTTCTTACCTAGATGGTTTGGTCAGCTGGTTAGAATATTGTGCTCTGGTTTATAAGATCTAGGGTCTGAGGGTAGGTAAGAGCCTTTTCTCCTCCTCTCTTATTTGGAGTGCTTTGCTGATTACTTTCACGTTTTGTTGAGGCAGCACTGTTCTCCTTCCCCAGCCAGTGCAACACAAGTCTGAAGTTTTGTTACGACACTTATTGGTGGTTATAGTTTTCTCCCGCAGTCAATGCTGCTAATATTAGCATGACGTACAACCTTCCTTCACCAAAATGTAAAATATTACCTCTCATAACAGGCACAATATGCAACACTTATTAATAGTTTGCTAACAACTTCAACTAGTACGCACACAGGATAGTCAAGGTGTTACTGGATATCCATAAAATATTTCTGATGACTGAATAGGAGTCGGCATTAGTTATCATGGATCCAAAAATAAATACTTTGAAGACTCGGAAGGAAGTACAATTCTTGTAATGAGCTACGCTCGAGAGGTGTGATGATGTGTGTTATAGCAGAACGTTTCACAATTTAATAATAAAGTTGTGGCAAACTGTGCTGTTTTAATGCAGCAAGCAAAGAGTTGGAGATCAGGGTTCGATGCTGGTGCAATGATAGCATAAAACAAAAGAAAAAAATGTGGGGGGTGAGAATTTTTTACAGGACTGGTATGAGGATGAAACAGTTGTTTTTGTACTAAGGGATATAACAGGGTTGAAGGAAGGATGATTTACGCAGAAACAGATTGACTGAGACAGTAATTATTTATCAACAAACACAGGATAACCTTTCTCAGTGGCTCGGGGTTAGGCTCTGATGTTTAGTTCTTTTACTTCTTATATCATGTTCATCTGGTTAATAAGTTTTCATATATTTTTTCTTTTCTTTTTCTTCCATGGGCCATATCAGCTGTGGAAGAGTTCTAAATGTGAATATACTGCCTTGAAGGTAGGAAACCCAATGAAAAGTATTCACCGAAGAAGTAAAGTAACAGCAAGAGATTCCCTCACCTACTAGGAACAAGAGGGCAAAGTCACGCAACCAGAGATTCCAGTTTAAGATCAATTCTCAGTGAAGCAGACGGCATAATATAAAAGTCAGAGCAGGTTAGTAATATAATTCCACAATCAAAAACAAATGCCTTGAAATTGTATTCATAATTTACAGAGTCCATGGCAGTACAATCACGAGTTTGGAGGTCATGTGATTTTTGGCTGAGCATCGGCATATAATAATTATATTATAATCACTAGAATTGTAGCTTGGAGACAAAATAGCTTTTGCTGGAAACAGTTCTCTAGTCACTAAATATACTACCTTGATTCTGGCCTGAGTTATAATTATTTTTTGTTCAAATCATGTTATTACTTGAAGAAATGTAGAACTGTACTGGAAGCGCGTTTTGTCCTACTTTTGTAAATCTTATTTATGGCAGATATTGGAAGCAGACGTACGACCGAGAATCCAGTATTTAATAAACATGGAGTCTTCAATTTTAAATCACTAGTGACAAGATTTCTTTGTGTGGCAAGAGTAAAGGAGAGAACACCATGCTGTTAGTAGAAATGAAAAAATAAAGGTCCATGAAACATGACTGTGTAGACTACAGAATTTATGATACAGCATTCTGACAACTTTCTAATAGGAAAGATGAAATATGGACTGGGAAAAAAAGGTTATCA
>NC_056737.1:1011725282-1011832782 GCF_019279795.1 Protopterus annectens
TGGAATTTTGAACAGTGACACTTATTTTCGCAGTTTGCTGTAAATACAATTGTTCTACTACACTCCTTTTGGATATAATTATTTAACAAAATACAGATATTAATCGGGTTTGTACTAAAATAAGTTACATGTATTGGTAGAAATTCATTATTGCATCATACCAGCATGTATCCAAAATATTTAAAAGACAGTATAGCAAAGGGACAGTGTCTGTAGGAGATCCACCTTACTGTAGATAACTCCAGTTTTATTAAAGAAGTCAGAAACATGGAATGTCAATTAAATGTAGATAACTCCAGTTTTATTAAAGAAGTCAGAAACATGGAATGTCGATTAAATGCAGATAACTCCAGTTTTATTAAAGAAGTCAGCTGCATGGAATGTTGATTAAAGCAAGATATTATCTATGTTTTACTGCTCAAACAGCAGAAGTAGCAGCTGATGAAAAAGACAGCAGGTTATGATTTGTCAGGCAGGGGATAACATATAGGAATTTCACTATAGGTTCGTAGGTATATACTAAGATAAGGACCACCACCAGGGCCTTTATAAGCCTAACTTTGTAACCCAACCCACTTGTGTTACTATGTATCATAGACATTTATAAGAAGGGGTATATTAGTTAAGATGTTTCTAAAGGTTATGTTGGGGGGGGTTGTTAGTTTGGTCAGGTACTGTCTGTCTGTCATTTGGAGAGGTGACGCAGTGTACTAATATCCTAGAATGCCTTCTAAATAGAATGAAACATGACCTATCAGCCACAATGGAATTTCTATCTGACTGTAGCCTCCAATCAGTCTTTGTGCCTCATGAATGAAGAACAGCAACAGTAATCCATCTGCATAAATGTCAGCCATCTACAGACTCTGGAAAGGGTCTATATTACAACGCTGAACTAAAACAAGTTTGAACGTTGTAATATTGAACCCTAAAGTGGAAAATAGTGAAGCCATGGCACATCTACTTTTTTCCCAGGGAAAAACAAATCAGTGGCCCATTTTCTGGGCTTTGCTGTTTCCTTCACTGTGGTGCGATCTCGGAGTTGGTATATTTAAGTAAGGGGTGTGGGGGGGGCACAGCCCCCCACTTCAGTTTATGTTTAAGTTTTTTTTTTTTTGTCATGGAACAGCGATTGTTTTCCCTGGGGAAAAAAAATCGCTGTTCTGTGCTTTCGGTTTTGTTGGGTTTTGGACAGTAGGGTTTGATATTACAACGATTGAACTTTTGTAAGTTTGACATTGTGATATAGACCCCCCCCCCTGGAAACTACCGACTCATAAGTCTCACTAGTCTCATATGCAAAGTTGTGGAATGAATTATCATAGAAATGCTCAATAATGACATAAGAAACCTCCAGACTCTAGACCCAACCAATTTGGTTTCATCTAGGCAGGTCATGCCTACTCAACCTGGTGGACTTCTTTGAGAAGGTCCCCAAAGCAATGGATGAGGGCAAAATTATTCAAACTGCCTACCTTGACCTGGCCAAGGCATTTGATACAATACCCTACTCAGACACTGTTGACAAATTTAATAGGTTAGGTATAAACTCTTATTTCACCCTGTGGATAGCCAGCTGGCTGACATCAGGACCCAACAAGTTAGAATTTGGGAGTCCACCTCCACAAAGAGGCCAGTCACAAGTGGAGTCCCTCAGGGTTCAGTCCTGGAACTGGTCCTTTTTGGCCTTTACTTCCCAGAAACCAAGGCCAATGTTAATGCCCTCTGGCTGACTAAATTTGCAGATGATTGCAAATTAGGAGTTGTCATTGAATCGCCCACTGATACAAATGTTCTCCAGGAAGGGCTTACATAGACAAACAACTGGAGTCAGAGCCATGGACTAAAACTAAATGCAAAGTAATGCATAATAGTATCCTTCAGGAAATCATCCACCCCTGGTAACTATCATATTGATAACACATCCCTAAAGGTTGTCCCAGTAGTCAAGGTCTTGGGAGATGCATGGATAGTAATCTAGCCTTTGACCATCATGTGTGTACAGTAGTAAAACAATAATTCTATGTTGCACAACTTATAAACAAAAGGTATGCCATCTAGGTCCAAAGAAGTCATTGTTCCACTGTATTCGGCATTCAACAGACCTTTCATTGAGTGTGATGCCCCTTTTGGTACAGCAGCAGAATTACCCATGTTAAAGACTTAAACCTTGCCTTTGATTTAAATAAGACATGCTGGAGATACAGGTATGTATCCCAGAGACTACCCCTTCTCTGGAACAGACTCTCCATCCATGTGAAGCAGAGTTTCTCCCTGACTCCATTAGAGTGTAACTTGGACAATTGGATGGGGAACAGGAAATTCACCTCTGCTTTGGCACTTATGTCTAATGGACAAAGGCAACCTGTAAATGATTCACTTTTCAGGCCTCTGCTTGTAAATGTTTGCAAATGTTTCATCTCCCAAGTCCCTGCTTACACATATCAAGGGTACAAGAATTTGTCAGAGATTTGGGATGAATGACTAGGCTTAAAATGGCTCCTGTGGTCATTAGTCTAGTAAACACCTATGAACCTATGAACCAGATCTGATGTGAGTTTCTGATTTCCCATCAGTTGGTCAAAGTTACTCTTAAATAAGTTTAGGAGTGGACTCTGCTTCATATGGATGGGTAGCCTGGTCTAGAGTATGGGGATCCTCTGAAACACACATCTGTCTTGCCAACATGTTCTATTTATGTTGCAAGAAAAATTTAAATCCTAGGATCTAGTGGTTCTGATGCTGTTCATTTTTCAGATGTACAAAAGGTCCATCAGATCTGGATGTGAGGATGCCTTGTATGCCAGTCATAGATCATCTCTCAGTATCCCATATGAGATTGGGTATTGAGATAGGGATTTAAGGTGATCAATATAGGACAATGTGTTTATATCTTGGATTCTCCTGGTATGGAACCTTTGTTGGCATTACAACTGTTACATATGTGAGTTAGGTACATGTCGAAGGGGTATCAGACTCAATGATGCATCTGATAAGAGCCAGATAAAGTGACACTATGACTTCCTTCGACCTAGATGCCATGCCCTTACTTATAAGTTGGGTAACATACAATGATTTTCTTACCCTGGTCACATGTTGGTCAAAGGCCAGATTACTGTCTATATATGTTCCCAGTTCCCTGACTACTGGGTCAGCTCTTAGGGGAGTGTCTTATCGATGGACTAATTAGCCTGGTCAACGCTTTCCCAAAAGACCTCATAATGCATTTCTTGGCATTGAGATTTAATCCGTGACTTTGACACCAGACATGTGTCTAAGTTACACTCTCTTGTAAGATGTCTGTGTCAAGATGGAAATCTATGATAGCTTTTAGTTTGCAGTCATCTGCAAACTTGGCAAGCCAAAGGCCCTTGACATTAGCTTTAACCTCCAATTACTAGACATCAAATAGGAGTGGTCCTAGTATGGAGTCCTGAGGTAATGGTTTCCTGGCTCCTGTCTGTAACCCAGTAAGTTATGTAGGGAGTTATGCCCAGTTAGGTGTATTTGTCAGCTATACTAAGTGGGGTATAGTATCAAATGCCTTAGTTTGGTCTGGATAGGTGGTATGGGCACTGAATGCCCTAGTTTAATCCAGGTGGATGGTATGGGCACTAAATGCCCTAGTTTGGTCCGGGTAGGTGGTATGGGCACCAAATGCCCTAGTTTGGTCCGGGTAGGTGGTGTGGGCACCGAATGCCCTAGTTTGGTCTGGGTAGGTGGTGTGGGCACCGAATGCCCTAGTTTGGTCTGGGTAGGTAGTATGGGCACCGAATGCCCTAGTTTGCTCTGGGTAGGTAGTATGGGCACCGAATGCATTGTTTGGTCCAGGTAGGTGGTATGGGCACCGAATGCCCTAGTTTAATCCGGGTAGGTGGTATGGCCACCAAATGCCCTAGTTTGGTCCGGGTAGGTGGTGTGGTCACCGAATGCCCTAGTTTGGTCTGGGTAGGTGGTGTGGGCACCGAATGCCCTAGTTTGGTCTGGGTAGGTAGTATGGGCACCGAATGCCCTAGTTTGCTCTGGGTAGGTAGTATGGGCACCGAATGCATTGTTTGGTCCAGGTAGGTGGTATGGGCACCGAATGCCCTAGTTTGGTCTGGGTAGGTGGTATGGGCACTGAATGCCCTAGTTTGGTGAAGGTAGGTTGTATAGGCACTATTTTTCTCTCACCCACTGCCTTGGTGAACTTCTTACAGGTTCACAAGTGTGTACTAGGCTATTGACCACTAGGGCCCTTATAAGCCTAGTCGGGCAACTCAAATGTGACCCACAAATTTGGGGAAGAGGGGACTCCACTGGTAGCCAGCCTCTTTGTGGAGGCAGCCTCACTGATTGTAGCCTCCTGGGTCCTATCAATGAGCCAGCTAGCTACCCGGCATGTTATAAAGGCGCTCATACCTAGCTCTGTAAGTTTGTTGGCAATGCCTGAGTAGGGTATTTTATCAAATGCTTTGGCCAGGTCTAGGGAAGCACAGCTTGACCCTCACCCATTGCCTTAGTGACCTTATCAAAGAAGTCCACCAGGTTCATTAAGCATGGCTTTCCTTTGACAAAGCCAAACTGGGATGCATCCAGTGTCTGGAGATCTCCTTTGTCCTTATTGATAATTTCCATGATAATTCCTTCAAGGGATTTACAAATAAGAGCAGTCAGACCAATTTGTCTGCAGTTTCCAGGATGTGATGAAGGTCCTCTTTTATGAAGGGGGATGATTGTCTCAGTCCTATATTCATGTGGTACAAAGCCTGTTTTAACAGTATAGTTAAATAATGATATTAGGAGTCCAGATAAATTGCAGTTTAGACCATTCATTAGGCATGCTGGGATATTATCAGGGCTATTGACTGTAATGAACACAGTCAGTATATGCTCCCAAGTTATACAGAGGTTATATTTGAGGGTATTTTTGAGGGATGGCTGAGGGACAGAAGGAGGTAAAGTTGGAATTGAATTCGTTCACGAACAGGTTTGCTAAATCACCAGGATCGGTGAATGTACATCATTAACCACCAGCTCAGCATATTGCTGTGTACTGCCCTTGAGGTTTCTGACATAGCTGAAAAAGAACTTACGGTTATCTTTTACTGGGTAGATATTTTAACCTCAGGACTGGCTTTGCTTGACCTAATTAGTTCACTTAGTTACCCATTTATTTTTGATGAGAGAGTTTTTATCTTTATGAGAATTAGTCTTCCTGATTTTTGCCATGATTCATTTGTTTCCTGGGCTAATCCTGGGATTACTCCTGCTAGATGCAGTATCTCTATGCAGGCCATTGACATGGTTGTAGAGAATGTCTGAGAGAAATTCAGCATAGGCTGCTGTATTCTTGACATTTATTTGTAAGGGATTTGAATTATGAAAACAATCTCTTAATAAAAGGTAATTTGCCTTGGAATAGTGTCTAACTATTGCTGGCTTTAATGGTATTACATAGTTGATTGGCTGCTTTCTCATGGCCACTTTTGGAGCATGCACACAATATTCATTGCTTCATAGGAAAATACTAGGCTAATGGCTCACTAGCCTTTACAGGCATAGCCAATATATTTTACCCAGTATATGGCCCCTAGGGGCAGGAGGGTAGCATAGGTTTGTGCCTATGCCTTGCGTATTTTACAGATTTTACAGCTTTTCAGATTCCCTTATCTATAAAGGACATATGTACCACTCTGGATGTGAATCTTTGATTTCCCATCCATCAATCCAGATTGGTCTTGAATAGGAAGCCTATTCCAAATAAGAAGCAATCTCTGGGACACATATCTGTCTCTCCAGCATGTTCTGTTTGATTCACTGACTGAGTTTAGATCTCTAAAATGGGGACCCTCATACTGTTTGTCTTGTTAATATGTAGCAGTTCCATCAAGGCTGGATTTGTGAGTGCCTTGTAGGTCAGGCATAGGTCATAGGTCATCCCTTAATAGTCATTAGAAGGTAGACTAAAGGGAAGGGGCTTTCAATCTATTTGCATAGGGTATGTTGTTAACACCTTGTATTTTCTTTGTGAGGAACTCAGTGGCAGCTGGTGACTTCAAATCAAAGGGGGGCTGCAGGAGACAGCTGAATGGGTGGGGTCAATGGGAAGGGGTGCGGCCAACTAGAAAGGGGAGGAGCTATGCTCAAAACCACAAAAACTGTAACTTTAATTAAATATGCTGCCCTGTGTGCCAAACTGTCATTATGAGACTCCAGTCAAGACAAAATGAACTGTAGAAGAAAAAAAAAATATTTCAATGCATTGGCTGCATGACAGCTTATTTAATATCTAGATGGAAACAAAAAGGCTGTGAGGCATGAAAAAATAAATTACTTTTTAAATACATTACTGGAATGCCAGTCAAAATCAAGTATAAAAAACAAGCAACACTCAACTCAAACCACTTCTCCTTGCACTGCAGTTCTAATTATAATTTATATTCAGCTTTATAAAATTACCAAGTAACATGCTGAAAGTAGCAATTTCTGTGATACCCCCACTTGTAAAAATGTTTCTTATCCAAAAAAGACCTGCTGCCTGACACAACTATCTACTTGTTTCATGGGGAAAACATGATTAAAGTAAAAAATGAAAAGCAAACAGGAAACAAGCTCAACATACATTGCTTAAAGGATTACTGCACAGGTTATGGACCACACATGATAGATTGGCATTCTGTTTGGTTTACAGGTAAAGCCTGCAAAGATGACTGCAAGTCTCCAACAAATATAATGAGCTTCTTAAAATAATGTAATCCTGTCCTTTATTACAAATACTGTCATATGCATTTCAATACCCAAGACATATTCATTATCTAGTTATGTAAGTATTGTCTGCATGGCAACAACAGAAAGGCTTTCAATGTTGGCAATTCTTTAACAGTATGCTTATTAAAGCTTACTTGTATCTTACAATCTCAGACAAGCTTACCTGATGGTCATTAAAGCATTGTTATTTAAACACAGAGCAACAGGCACTTTCTGAATAATAATAAACATAAATCAACAGTATAAAAATATGCCAGAAACAAGAACATTCTACAAAATCAAGGACAAATGAAAAGCCACTGTAGTACTTGCATCTACCTTGGATGGGGAGATGCTCTGCACATTTACACTGCATAACTGCTCCTTGCCTTGTTTGGATACATCCAGAGTCACTACATGGGTGAGTGGGGTGCAACAAGTATGTCACAATTTGAAATGTTGCTGGCTGACTGTGATGGCCCTGACACATTTATCATACCTCTCAATCTTAGAACAAGAAATATGGACAGAGCCATACATAGAAGTGGGACAAAGGCCCAAAAATAAGGACAATTTAAATATTGCTCTTATAAACTTAGAAAGATAATAGAATAGTATGTCTTGCATTAGTATGAATTTTCTGAAAGGTATGAAATTTGAAACTCAAATGTCTGTCATTATTTTCTAAATTCAGTCTAATGATTTGCCACTAATTTGCCAAAAAAACACAATTTATGAAAAATGAACCAAAAATGTGATGCAAAAATATAAAATAGCCACACAATACCGCTGGGAACCTGTCAAAGAAGGGACACTTTTAATATTAGTGCTGCTAACTTGAGCAGCTGACAAAAATAAAAGAATCTACATGCATTTCTGAAAGAAAAATAATCTATAACTCTAATCATTCCTTCCCTCTTATATGGTGCTCCACTTCTTACTAACCTACATTCTTCTCTAAAGACCAAACTGCTTTCCAGTTATAATAAAATCTCCAAGTTTGCTGCAGGCTACAAATCCCCTACCCACCACTGCAATGCCTTTCACAAACTAAATTGGCTAGAGCTGTCCAATCATCTTACCTACATTCAATTCACTCATGCTCACAAACTGATTTTCAGCCCCTCCTTCTGCCCCTCCTTGGCCTCCTCTTTCAAAATGCATCTACCCAATCGACTACTAAGATCCAATAACTAGAATCTGATCGAATTACATAAATGTCCCCGCCCACCAGGCAAACATCTACTATCCTTTTATCTAGCACGCCTTTGGAACTCCCTGCCACCTCTCATCTGTACACACTATAACCACTCTTCCTTCAAAACCTTGCTTCACTCCAATCTTACATGCCACTGGGTATGTTCTTGCTTTCAACCCACATAACTCCCTCAGTAGTATACCCTGTTTTCTCACTCCCCCCTCTATTCCCACTCTTCACACTAAGCTAAAATCCCTCCTTGTCTGCCCTTCTCTTCACCTCATTACCTCTTACTCTATTCCTTCTTACTACTCCCTGTTTGCTTACCTCTACACTAAACTTCTCCTGTCTCACTTACCCTTTCATAACTCTCATAACATACCTATGCAAAGCTCCCTTGCCTTACTGTTATATTTCCTCTGTATGAATAAACATATTACATGCGTATGCAAAGCTCCCTTGCCTTACTGTTATATTTCCTCTGTATGAATAAACATATTACATGCGTATGCAAAGCTCCCTTGCCTTACTGTTATATTTCCTCTGTATGAATAAACATATTACATGCGTATGAAAAGCTCCCTTGCCTTACTGTTATATTTCCTCTGTATGAATAAACATATTACATATGTATGCAAAGCTCCCTTGCCTTACTGTTATATTTCCTCTGTATGAATAAACATATTACATACGTATGCCAAGCTCCCTTGCCTTACTGTTATATTTCCTCTGTATGAATAAACATATTACATACGTATGCCAAGCTCCCTTGCCTTACTGTTATATTTCCTCTGTATGAATAAACATATTACATACGTATGCAAAGCTCCCTTGCCTTACTGTTATATTTCCTCTGTATGAACAAACATATTACATACGTATGCAAAGCTCCCTTGCCTTACTGTTATATTTCCTCTGTATGAACAAACATATTTGTAAATATTTACTGAAAGTTTTCTTTTTGTCATTTCTTTTTAAATTTGCTAAAACTATACATTTTAATACTTTGTCTCTTCACCTGTATTACTGTATTAATTATTTGTTAAGGACTTGTTTACTTTGTATAATCTCTTTATGAGTTGTATCACCTGTTCTAATGTATTAATCTACTACTTAATTGTTAATGATTTGTTTACACTGTACAATGTCTTTACGGAGCTTTTCTCCCCAGGACTCTATTGAAGACGGGCTCTTCCTGGCCCAGTGGACTATCCTGGTAAGCAAACTGGAAATAAATAAATAATATATGAATGTAATGTTTGGAAGATGTGATGAACGTAGCAGCATGTGTCTGATCAGGGAAAATTTAAATCCCTGTAGGTTCATAGGTTTATAGATAGGTACTCAGCTATCAGTCCAAGGGCTTGTGTAAGCCTAACCAACAAGGTTCCCTGGCATTCGCCACCCAAGAAGGTTATTTTCCTGTGCCCCTGTCGAGCAGAGCCACAGAAGTGATCCGCAGGGTGTATTTCCTATTTCCCATCCACTCATCAAGATTTTTCTTGAAGAGGGCTAATGAAGAGCTTTGCTTGACCTAGATGGGGAGCCTGTTCAGGAGTATGGGAAGTCTCTGGGAAAGGAATCTATCCCTCCAGCATGTCCTGTTTATTGTAGTGACAAGGTTTAGGTCCCTAGAGTGTGTAGCTTGGAGGGATTGGGATTTCTTTAGGTGTAGCATGTCCAACAGCTCTGGGTTTGACATAGCTTTATATGTTAGACAGAGATCACCTCGGAGTAGGCGATATGCGACGGAGTAAAGCGGGAGTTTTGCGAGATCCTCTCATTATCATTTTTTTCTTGGAAAACATGAGAAAAATTGTCACAGCCTTGATAATAATAATATTAATAATAAAGGCTTGATAATAATAATAATATTAATAATAAAGGCTTGATAATAATAATAATAATAATAATAATAATAATAATAATAATAATAATAATAATAATAATAATAATGGCTTGATAATAATAATAATATTAATAATAAAGGCTTGATAATGATATTATTAATAATAAAGGCTTGATAATAATAATATTAATAATAAAGGCTTGATAATGATAATATTAATAATAAAGGCATGATAATAATAATAATATTAATAAAGGCTTGATAGTGATAATAATAGTAATAATAATAATATTAATAATAAAGGCTTGATAATAATAATAATAATAATAATAAAGGCTTGATAATAATAATAATATTAATAATAAAGGCTTGATAATGATATTAATAACAATAATAATAATAATAATAATAATGGCTTGATAATAATAATAATATTAATAATAAAGGCTTGATAATGATATTATTAATAATAAAGGCTTGATAATAATAATATTAATAATAAAGGCTTGATAATGATAATATTAATAATAAAGGCATGATAATAATAATAATATTAATAAAGGCTTGATAGTGATAATAATAGTAATAATAATAATATTAATAATAAAGGCTTGATAATAATAATAATAAAGGCTTGATAATAATAATAATATTAATAATAAAGGCTTGATAATGATATTATTAATAATAAAGGCTTGATAATAATAATATTAATAATAAAGGCTTGATAATGATAATATTAATAATAAAGGCATGATAATAATAATAATAATAAAGGCTTGATAATGATAATATTATTAATAAAGGCATGATAATAATAATAATATTAATAATAAAGGCTTGATAATAATAATATTAATAAGAAAGCCTTGATAATGATATTATTATTAATAAAGGCTTGATAATAATAATATTAATAATAAAGGCTTGATAATGATATTATTAATAATAAAGGCTTGATAATACTAATACTAATAATAATAATAATAATAATAATAATAATAATAATAAAGGCTTGATAATGATAATAATAGTAATAACAATAATATTAATAATAATTAGACTCTGTGTTACACAAAGCAATGTGTTTAACTTTTAATGTCATAATAGTAAGCCTTTAAGATGAGCTCTAGAAGGCATGGAGAAAGGCCAGTCTATGCCAACGTTTTTTTCTTTATAAAAATGACATGGCTATGTCTACAAGTCTGGGCCTTTTAATTAGCAGTGCACAAATCTCTCTCAATATCAGTGTTAGAATGCATCATTGCATTGTCATGACATTCACTCTTCTCAAACATCATCTTTATCAGACATGTCCAAATATTTTTTCTTGGTTGACTTCTTCATCCTTTTGTAGAAGTTCCATAATTCCATATGATCCACTGGCCATTACCCAGAATAAATAACCTTCCTAGACTACATGTGGTTGGTACACCATGGATTTATCATGTATCTACACAGACTCATTTCCTTAAGATTACTGTAGTAGTGGTCTGTCTGGGGGCTCACTGTCGTCTCCATCTTTCTGTTGTTCCTTCTTTTATATTTTCTTAATTATAAGGTCATAAAGTCATTCTGTAAGGTTTTGCAGCAAAGTTCCTCATACTATTATTGTTCTGTTGGCATCATTAATAATACACTTAACACATACATTGTTGAACTTAATAGGTTGTGCCTCCTTTTTCATTAACGTTATTTAATGGCAAAAACTTCAGTTGCAGTTATTATAAATCATTTTTAAGTACCGGAAGTAAACATTGTTGCATAGTTTCAGCTCACAAACAATAAATCCTAAAGACTAATTTGCCAGTTATATAAATATGAATACATATTTTCTGAGCTGCCAGTCTTATGGCTTCCCAGCTGTATGTCCTCCTCCCACCCCTCATTATCATAACTGCATCACTTTCTACAATGACCCCTTTTCAGTGCACAGATAAATACATAAATAAATAAACATTTTCTTAGCTGCCAGACACCTAGTTTCTAATCTGATTGAGCACCTAAGCCCATTCTTAGGACTTTAACTCTCCCTGCTCTACAAAGAATTATGCATTCTCAGGAGTGCATCTCTTCCTTCTCTACAAAGATTCACATGCCAAACCCTAGTCTTCAAGGAGCAGAACTATTTAAATCATGATACTTATGCTTTCAAGAAAAATCTTAACAATCCATAAATTGCAGGCTACCTCACCCACCTCAGGGTTATGCCATAATTTGAATTTTAATATCTAATCATCAAACAGTGTAAGAAAAGAATTTTACATAAATAGTTCCATCAACATTTTCCAGAACATTATGAAAATATGTTTTTATTACATGTATAAAGCTGGTAATAACAGTAATGGTTAGCAATGGTTGCATTCCTTATGAGTTCACCTCTTATTTGTACATTGGAATACTAATTAATATATACAGAATACATGATGACACATCAAGATATTCATAGAGAAGCCATATGTTTCATAAACATTAATCATTCATAACAGTTTAAGAATCATGAAATATAACTCAAGGTCCATAAACTCTAGCAATATGGTTTTAAACATTATCCAGCCACTTTTCCAATCATTAAATCTCTTGCAACATATGATGATTTTTCAACCCTTTCATAAGAACCCGAACCTGAAAATCAATAAACAATTAATAGATCTTAAAAAATATCCACTTATAGTTAATTTAACTTTACTTGATATGTACCCATATGTTAATCTTTCAACACATGATATATTACAGGGGATGAATCTCCTTAAATCTTACTTAATCATACTGAGACAATTAAAGGATCTTTCCATAAGTTACTTCAGAGACTTTAGAATCAATGACGAAACTTTAACTAACTGTTCAAATTTATGGTTAACTCTTAGACAGGATACCAAATTTATAACTTCTACAAGTAAACTGGTAAAAGATTTGAAATACCAAAATCAAATACTCATCAAAATTTTGGAAAGAAAAAATGCCATTGATAGAAGAAAATAAAATAATAAAAGCAATTAACTTAACAATAAAACCAATCTCTTTTCAAAAGTTAATATTTACCCAAATGATGATATTTAATAATGCCTACTACACACGTCTTAGCTTGCATAAATTCAACTCTAAAAACTTGCCTAAATGTCCATACTGTAAAGATCAAACGGCAGATCTCTTACACATGTTCTGGAGCTGTAAATGTATATATAAACTTTGGAACTCCTTAAAAATTCAACTACAAAAGATGGGTTATCAACATTCTACACTTTCTTGGGAATTTATGATTTTACATATCCCTCCCAATAACTTGGATAGAACCCAAATGATTATACTTATAAATATTTTCTTGTTAATGAAACTTTATATAGCTACAAATTGGTTGAATCCATCTCAAACTTCATGGGAAAACTTTAAAAGTTTAGCGATGAAACATATGTTAGCACACAAACTACTAATTAAGGATCATAGAAGAAATACAAATAATCCAAAAATATGGGAACAAATTTTCAACATTGTATTGGCTCCATTTTAACCCCTGGACATACATACTTAATTTGAAAGCTAGTAATAACAATTGATTATAATGATATTAGATCTTTTGATTCTAGTTGTCAGATGTTCCTTTCTCTTCTCTATTGATTTTGTTTAACTGATGGACGCATTCATGTAAATAGTGTACATATATTGTAGTATGGGTGTTAGAAGCTTTATTTGGGTATTATTTGTTTGTTTTTTGTTTAATATTGTATGAACAATTGGTAAAACAATAAAGATTTATTATTGGAAAAAAAAAACATTATCCAGCGACAGAATTTATGCAGTCTAAACTATCTCCAAGATGAAATGGAGTGCTGGCAAGTATCAAGTATGTGGCAGTAACTTCTTCAGGTTCAGGTCTGCTATAAAACAGATCAGTTTGTTTTATCAAATAGCCAAAATAATAAGTTTTAACTAATGTACACAAGGTATTCCACAAAAGAATGTTTGCTCAAGTTTATGTAAATGGGGCTTTTATCCTGCAAATAATGACAATAATCTGTCAGGAAAGCAGCTTTTTTTCAGATAGGTAATTCTGTGTGATAGTAAAAACATTCATTATAACATTGTTGACATCAAAGATGGTCTCTAAGACAGATATATAGAAATAGAAAGCAGCTTGTGTCAGGTAATAAACTGTATTTAATAGCAACAGCATTCATTTTAACATTTGTACTATCACAGATGGTCTCATGCAGACTGGTTGAAGGAAACACAGATCACCATCATGCTCGCATGTGCGTGCATGCACACATACACACACACACACACACACACACACACACACACACACACACACACACACACACACACGCACACACACACACACACACACACACACACACACACACACACACAACACACACCCTACCTCCAGCAGATACAATCCACCATGGCAGCTAAGTCCTCCGTAGCGGCCTGCTGATCACCTGTCCTCCTCCATAGCAGCCCGCCGATCACCTGTCCTCCTCCATAGCAGCCTGTGCAAGCTGTTCTGCTTTACCCGCGAAACGTGAGTTGGCTGGAGCCTCCATCCTGTGGGCGATGCAGTCCGGTGTTCTTCCGGTCTGTGCGGTCATCACTGCCCAGACTTCTGGGCTGGCAGGGTGGAGTTCCCTTCCTTCCCTATCCGGACTGCCTAACAGAGCAGTCTGGAGTTCAGGAAAAAAACGCATGCATGCGTGGAGTTCTGGACTGCGTAACACAGCAGGCAGGAACTAAGCACGCATGCATGGAGTTGGAGTTCTGAGACTCGTGAATTCTTTTTTTATTTTATTCTATTAATGTGGGGGCAACTTATTTTTCCTTTTCTTTTACAGGTGGGGGGGGGGGCTGCAGTCCTGCAGTCCTATAGCATGAGCCACCACTGGAGGAACCTCAGAGCTCACTCCAGCTGTTGTAAGTGCTTAGTCAAGTACATTTCAAATGGTGCATTATACTCAATTACCAGTCTATTGAAAGCTGTGTACAGTGTGAGACTATAATCTCCCTGGATCTGGATGTCATACCTTTACTTATAAGCTGTGACACACAGAATGACTTCCTCACCCCTGCAAACACTTGACAGTCAAAGTTAAGGCTACTATCCACTTGTGTACCTAAACCTTACCTTTGAATCCACTGTTAGGGATGTTCTGTTAATGTTGTGGTTAGCAGGGGCATCTCATTTCCCAAAGGGTATGATAACGCATTTCTTCACATTTAGTTTCAGTCTGTGATTCTGATACCAATCATTTGCCTGATTGAGTTCCTCCTGAAGGATATCTACATCACTGGGGGATTCAGTGATTGCCCCAGCTTGCAGTTGTCTGGAAACGTTGTCATCCAGAGGCCTTCCACATAGGCCTTGGCATCCAAAAAGCATATTCTGAACAGAAATGGTCCCAGCACTGATACCTGTGGCACACAACTAGTAACTGACCTCTTTGCTGGAACTTGAATCATCCACTTTTATTCCTGTCCTTGAGCCAGTTGGCTATCTATCTGGTGATGTAGGGATTTATGCCTAGTTTTATGAGTTTACTTATAATATCTAAGTCAGGAATTGTGACAAATGCCTTAGCCAGGCTGACGTAGACAGTATGCACAGTTTCACTGTCATCCATGGCCTTAATTAGTTTTACAAAGAAATCCGCCAGATTCAGTAGGCATGACCTGCACTTGATAAAGCTGAATTGGGTTGGGTCCAGTTTTCAGAGGTTTCCTACGGCTTTATAAGGTCCATAATTATTTTTTTTCATAGCCTTACAAACAAGACCAGACAGGTTTATGGATCTGCAGTTTCCTGGGTCAGTTGACAGTCCTCCATAATCTGGAGTGATAACCATAGCTGTTCTCCATTCTACTGGAACAAAGCCAGTCCAGAGGCTGTGGTTAAACAGAGAACCTATTGGGCCTGATTTAAGGCATTTAAGAGGCAACCTGGTGCATCATTGAGCCCCATTAATGCTGTGTTTTTAGCTTTAGAGAGAACTGTGGCTACCTGCTCACTGGTGATAATTGGCAGATAAGTGGTGGAGGGTATTTCTTGGGGGAAAACTGGGGTGATGGGGAAGTGAAGTTTGAGCTGAATTTATCAGCAAGCAAATCAGCTATATCTTGTGGCTGAGTATAGGCGATGCCATCTATAACTAATTCAGAGAGGTCCACCAAGTTTCATAAGCAAGCCCTTCCATAGACAAAGTCACACTGGGTTGAGTTCAGTGCCTGAAGGTTGCTGCTGTCCTTACTGATCATTTCCATGATACTTCCTTCCATGGTTTTGGATATTAGATGAGTCAGAATAATGGGTCTGGAGTTCCTTGGGTCAGTTGATGGTCCAGTCTTGTGAAGTGGTATAATGGTTGCAGTTGTCCATTCTCATTGCACAAAAACCTGTTTTGAGGCCACAGTTGAGAAATGACTCAAGTAGTCCTGATAGGTCATGTTTCAAGCTATTTAGGACGCATCGTAGGATATTGTTGGAGCCCTTTGAGGTTGTGTTTTTGGCATTGGCAAGTGCTGCCAGGGTCTGCTTCCTGCTTATAGTTAGGGAGACTATACTAGAAGGTATTTCAATGGAGGAGGTAGGGGGTGAGTGGAAGATGAAGTTTTGAGCTGAATTTGTCAGACAGGAGATTCACAATGTCACTGTGCTCAGTGAAGGTGACGCCATTAACCACCACTTCAGCGTACTGGTATGTGTTGCCTTTCAATGCTATGGACATAGCTCTAGAAAGCGTTGTGGTTGTCTTTAGACTGTGAGGCTATGCTGACCTCATAACTGGCCTTGTTGGACTTAATTAGTCCTCTTAATTTCCTGATTAATTTAATTAGAGTTTTATTAATGTGGGCGTTGCTCTTCCAGATTTTAGCTACGACTTTCCTTTTTTCCTTTTGTTTTATTAAGGTTAGGATTGCACCACTGTGCTTTGTCTTTAAGAGTTTGTTTTGGGCTTACTTCTGCTAGGTACAGCAGCCTCTACACAGCCATTTCCATGGTTGTACAGGGTCTCTGTTAATAATTCTACATAGATTGCTAAAATCCTCCAGTTAGGAGGAGCACTTAACTTTGACAAACTATCACTTAATAGGATGTAGTTTGTTTTGGAATAATTCCTAACTGTAACAGAGTTTCCTGGGGCTACCAAGTTGATTTTTATTTCAAAGGAAACAGCTTTGTGGTTCGACCTTACCAGTGAGAACATAATACTAGTGGATGTGCAACACTCTCATATATTACTGAGTACCAGGGCCAGTATGTTTGAACCTCTGGTGTGTGTATGCACTATCTGGTCAAGAGTATTTGTGTTAATAAAGTCCAGGAAACATTGTGCCCACAAATTTGTGGCAGTGTATGTTTCCTAGTCTATAGAGAATAGTTAAATCTCCCATAAATAGGGCATTTAATTTAATGGTCAATGTCTCCAGTGGGTCTACATGCAAGCTATGGGAGTCCTGAGACATAAATAGTTACCTATAGCTTTCTTGGATATAGTACTGGACTTCGTCAATGGTAATCTGCACACAGATTCCAATACATCATCCTTTTAAACCAACCTAGAGGTAAACTTGTTACTAATGTAGATCAAAATTTTTCCACCTTTTACCACTGTCTGTGCAGCTGATGGTTGAAATGTGCAGCAGTGAAGTACTTTTGTGCATTTTAACCTTGACTTAGTAATTGCACAGACGTCTATCCTCCCCAACTTGAGTAAAGTTTCTAGGGTGTGGAGTTTCTTGTATAGGCTCTCATCACTGACCAGTAACATCTTTGGGTTTCTTTTGGTTTTATTTGCTATTTCAGTAGGTTTGTAAGTTTGCAATGGGGAAAAAGGCTCTAAGAGGATGGGAAAAGTTTTAGCCAATATTCAGGAAGCTAGAGGAGACAGGAGCAGACCCTCCTTTGCAAAGCAGCATGTTATATTAACCACTTCCTCCATGCTGACAAATATTGAGCCCCCCTGGAAGACACCAAAAACTAAGCCAATAACTGAAGTTAATCATCTTTTGTTTCTACTGAGGCATCATTCTTGGTGAAGGTAGAATGCTACTCACTGCAAGACCTGCCTTTGACACATGTTCAGAGAGATCAGTCATGTCTTTGTTCATATAGTCCAGGGAGGTGCAACTCAGATCATTAATGCCCACATGGACTATGATAGAATCATATTGGTAACTGTAGTGTAGCAACTTGAATGCATGTGTAACTTGGCGGATCCTAGCTCCAGATAAAAAACTAACCATATTCTCCTTATTCAGTCTGGTGAATGTTGCACCTGTGTGTTGTACAATGGAGTCCCCTTTGACAGAAGCGACCAATAATAAGGAGTGGTCATTAGTTACACCCTTAACTTATCCAATAGTTTATGCAAGTATTAAAAAAGAAAGTAAACAGAATGCAGGACGAACCGATACACGACTGAATCTTCAAAGTAAATCATTTACTCTGCATTCCTCTAAGCAGCTGCAGTCAATGGTGTTGTGAGCTCCCATTGTCTGTACATCGCAACTACATAGTGGGTCTGGTTTGTTCCCCTCCCCATACTTGAGATCACGGGCATTCCAAAATATAGAAACTTCAGAAAACTTGACGCTAGTTGATCACCTCCACAGCCTCTCTGCTTCTATCCAGTGTCTGTACATCACAACTACATAGTGAGGTCTGTTTTTTTTCCCCTCCCCATACTTGAGAGCACAGACACTCCAAAACTTAGAAACTTCAGAAAACTTGACTGTTAATTTATCACCTCCACAGCCTATCTGCTTCTATCCAGGTGCTTACAACTGCTATTTTCAGCTACACACCACAGAATTTTGTCCTGTAATCCTTTCAGTAGCACTAGCCATTACTTTGTTAAGCAAACGGGTATTTGTAGTGCCATTGGTTGAGCTCTGCATCAGTACTGGCAGCTGCACTGTATCCCCCCCCCCCATGACTTCCAAGTTATTCTTACCTTTTTTCTCTCCTCCCCTACCATAGTGTTTACATTAGGCTGCATGTGCACTTATTTTAACTCCCCCTCCCCATTTTGTTAGTTACACTCTTTCCTTGTTAAATGTTTATCTAGTAGAGTATCTCCCTAGTCTAAATTCTCCTGATTTCTGCCTGCTTCCTTTGACTTTTGCATTTCTCCAAATTTCTGCTTGCTCCTTTTGACTGTAGGACTCATATTTTACTTACCTACCCTCCCGTTCCCAGGTCTCTGATTGCTTTTATAGAGTTTTTTTTTTATTATTGCTTTGCATGCATTCCCTGTCTAGGTCTGATTACACTGCATTTTTGGCCATCCCCTCACACCTGACTGTTATTGACCCTCCCCCTCTAACTTGTAAGAGGTTATTTGGCAATGTAAACCTTTATTTTAGCTTTTTTATTGCTATATTTGACAGTGTAAACATTTTTAAACTATCATCTTATGTTATAGTGATAGTGGCTGGAACTGTTTGTTTTCTGTTTACTGCATGTCATTGTTTCACTTACTACTGCTTTATTTTAAGTGCATATTATCCTTGCCATAGATATTGTTAATGTTCTGCTGGCATTCAGTTCGACGTCTGAGGTCTAACACTATGTCATGGGTTGCAAGTGGGTTTTTAAACTGAACCTGTGCATTCCCTTCTTATATTGCTTTTGTTCTCTGCTCCTGTTAAGACAGGGCTTTATGTATGAACCATGTTACTTGGCTGCATGTGGTTTTGCAGTTATTGTTTCTATTTTTATTCTGCAGTCCATTTATATATTTTAGCTGTTTTTATATGAACTATCATTATTAGTTTTCAGTGTTTATCACCAATCTGTCTACTGATCGTAGCTGAGGTATAACTGAACTATTATTACAATGTTATTGCTAAATAATTCTGCTGCCTAGTGCTTGCTAAACACTCTGAAAGTCATTGATATTAGGTTTGTTTCACTGAGGTTGTTTCCATTACTACAGTTTCTTCCTTATCTATATTTCTTTAGTGTCTGTACATCGCAACTACATAGTGGGTCCAGTTTGTTCCCCTCCCCATACTTGAGAGCACGGACACTCCAAAAACTTGGAAACTTCAGAAAACTTGACTGCAAGTAAAAAAAAAAAAACTTTATTTTTTTTTTTTTAAGTTTTTTGACTATGTACCTCAATGTTTTTACTATGTACCTCAATGACTGTCTACTGTACTGTCCTGTCTAACTAAAACTGTTAACTTCTAACCTATTATGTATTAAAATCAGTTGTATGTTCTATATTTTGTTATCTCATGTACTGCATTCTATTGTACTGTGGAGATTTTCTCCCTGGGCCTACACTGAAAATGGACCTGTTTCCTGTCGGATTTTCTCGGTAAACAAATGTAAATTATTAAATAAAAAGTAAATACATTTATTAGAGGTTAGCACTTTCATAGTCAGAATGACCACTTCTTTAGACCAAAAACATTTACAAACATAGCGTGAACTCTTTAAAAATACATTAACAACAGATCAAAAACTCTACACTTTAAAATAAACCAATCACAATATTTTCCCCATCAGTTAAAATAAAAAGTTTACACTGGTCCACTTCATTCAAAAAGTGAATGTCATACTGGACTACAATTGTGACTATCAGATGTATTCTATACATTGTAGTAGGCCAACCACATTGTGTTAGCCCCATCCATTAAAGTACATTGGATTATGTTCGATCTAGGACAGTCAGGAAGTATATGTCATATTAAGACACAATAGCTACCTATCAAAAGCCTCTAAATGTTAAAAACAAGCCAACCACAATGTGTTTCCCTCATTCATTGAACCACAAAATATTTATCCAATCTGCCATAATCAGAAGATCGAACTTATGATACATCTCCTTACACCAACCAATCACTACAAATTTCCCCCATCCAAGTATTTCATTGGTCAATACCTTTCAGGAGGTAAACATCACACTAGAATAAAATCACAACCCATCCGATATGCTCCACATAGTCAGTAACACCTATCAAAACCTCTAAATATTAGAACATCTATTAAAATATAAGATGTATTTCCAATCTAGGACATTCAGGAAGTAATTGTTGTATTACTATTATTATTGTATTATTGTTACTGGGTGGCCACGGTGGTGCAGGGTTAGCATTGTCGCCTCACAGCAAGAGGTTATCTGGTTCAATCCTTGGCTAGGGTGCCTTCTGTGCGGAGTCTGCATGTCCTCCCTGTGGTCAAGTGGGTTTCCTCCGGGTGCTCTGGTTTCCTTCCACATCCCAAAGACATGCTGTAGGTGGACTGGACACTCTAAATTAGCTCTAGGCATGAGTGTGTGCCGTCCGTGGAAGGTTGGGTGCTGGGCTGGCAACTCAACTCTGTAAAACTCTACTGCCAATCATGAGTGGACGGGTGATCCACTGTGGCAACCCCTAACCGAGAAAAGCCAAAAGAAGAAGAAGATTGTATTATTATTATTATTATTATTATTCACTCTGAGCTGAACAGAGGAAGGGCACTGACCACAACTCTGATCTGTGATATATAACAAAAAGTATCCTGTTTCTTTGCTTCTTTGCACTAGTTGTCCCTTATTCTAACCATTTATAGCACTTTTTCATTGTCTGCTGTCTACTTATTACTGTATTTTATTGTTATAATGTAATCTGCACTGTTGCACTGAAATTGTCTGCTTACAGGGCCTGTTAAATCAAATATGTTGCTGTCCCATGGTTTGTAAAACTTGTTATCAAGTTTCACTGTGTGAAAGATATTAACTGGAAATTTTTCTCCATTTGTTAAGCATCTGTTTGTTTGTTCTGATTTCCTGCCAAGGAGTGTATCGTATAAATGATTTGTTTGCAGTTAAAAGCATTCTCTTGAGTCTCCTTGCTCTTTTATCTGTTAAAAACTTTCATTTAGTGTCTCACTGCTATTTTTCTACAATAATAACCATTTCTATAGTGTTTTCTGCCTAAAATAGTGTAGCTGGTAGCTGTAGCATAACCCAGTTTAGGTTTGTTGTCTCTGGACCTGGTTGTTTGTTTGCAATGGATGGTTATTCTGAGCACATGTTCCAGGCCATCTTGGATTAGCATAAGCCTTTCTTCACTTTAGTGAGAGGATTTTGTTGATTCGCCTCTGGCTGGTGAAGGTTGGCTGGTGGAGGGCTTGGAAGAAGCACTCATTGGTTCTTTTGAGCTTGTTTTAAAGTTGTTTCAGGTTGTACCTTCTGATATTTAAGCCCTATCTTTGAGAGTATTTCTGTTTATTCACACTGAGCTGAACAGAGCAGGGGCACTAACCACAACTCAGATCTTTGATATATAACAATAAGTATCCTGTTTTTGCTTATTTTTACTAGTTATTGCTTATTCTAACCATGTATAGCACTTTTTTATTGTCTGCTGCCTACTTTTTACTGTATTTCATTGCTATAAACTAATCTGCACTGTTGTACTAAAATTGTCTATCTTACAGGGCTTGTTAAATCACTTTTGTTACTATCACACTATTTGTAAAGCTTTTTTAGCTAGTTTCACTGTGTGAAAGGTATTAAATAGAAATTTTCTCCATTTGTTAAGCATCTGTTTGTTCTGATTTCCTGCCAAGGAGTGTATCATATATTTGCAGTTAAAAGCATTCTCTAGAGTCTCCTTGCTCCTTTATCTGTTTAAAACTTTATTTTAGTGTCTCACTGCTGTTTTTCTTCTGTGTAAACATTTATATAGTGTTTTCTGTCTAAAATAGTGTAGCTAGTAGCTGTAGCGTAGTTTCCCACCCTCTCTCCCTAGTGGTGTCTTGTTGTTATACTTGATGGCTTTGCAGTTGCCCGCTCCTACTGTAAATTTGATCTGGGACATTCCTCCCAGTCCAGTGTCATTAGCTCATTCTACTTAATACAGAGAGAACATTTGGGAAAGCTAACCCCTTAGTTTCTTAACCTTGAATTATCTTCTGTTCTTCCTTTCTCCCTTTCCACTTTACTAAAAAAAAGAAAACTTTATTCAGCTGCTTTTACAGTATTTGTGTTTCCTCCTCCTACTCCATTACTTCATTTTGTTTTTTTTCTACTACTTGTTCTCTAAGGTGTTCAATTGCATTTTCTCTGCTGCATTTACTACTACTTGTTTTTAGCCTGTTTAAATTGCAAGTGTTATTCTAAGCCTCTTAGCTTTGGTTTAAGCACTTGGGCTTTAGGCCTACCCCTTAGTTCTCCCTGGCCTCTCTCCCTTAGATTCTGACAAATATGGATGGACAAGTTCCTACAGTTTCTTCTGCCAGCATGGTTGATATGGGCATCCTGAGACAGTGTAGCAACTGCCTCATGTACACAGACAACCATCTACTACTACCACCTAGGAACAAAACTTGTGAGAGATGCAATTACATAAAGAAGCTGGAGTCTATGCTCTCTCCCTCACAAGCCAGTACATCTGGCACTGAGAAGGTTGTCAACACAATCACTACACCTCAAACACCACCCACAAATACACAACACACACGTGTCAACCACCACTCACAACTACACAACACACACCCACACATGCGTCAAACACCACCCACAACTACACAACACACACCTACACATGCATCAAACACCACCCACAACTACACAACACACACCTACACATGCGTGAAACACCACCCACAACTACATAACACACACCTACATGTGTCAAACACACCCACAACTACACAACACACACCCACACATGTGGAGTTTCTCAACAAAAACAAACCCAAACAAAGGAGACCTCAGAGGCAAAAATACATACGAACTTCACAACCCTCCACACCACATACCATGCATAGTCCACATACCAGTGTCTCGCAACCACTAAGGCCTAACCATAAACCTAACATATTAGTCATAGGAGACTCCATTGTGAGACACACAGATGTGCTTCTCACCAGGCTGGATAAGGAGAAAGTCATGGTTAGATGTTTGTCAGATGCCAGAATCTGACATATCACATACACACTCAAGTCTCTCAATAACAGGTACTGTTATGACTCTGTTATAGTACATGTTGGCGTGAATGACTTGAGATGTACCTCCCTGGACTATATGAAGAGAGACATGATTGAGCTTGCTGACTGTGTCCCAGGCAGGTATGTCCCTAGCCTTAAGCAGCATTCTAGAGTCATTCAGAATGATGCCTCAATACAAACAGAAAATTATTGACTTTAACAATTGGCTTAGTTTCTGGTGTCATTCTAAGAGGATCCAGTACCTGACAGCCTGGAAAGATATGATCGACAGACCACAATGCTTTGCTAGAGATGGACTGCATCTGTCTCACTTGGGCTTCAGGCTTCTGGCAAAGGCACTTGCCTCCCCCATAGTGCCTTTTCTAGGAAAAGTCATGAGGTTGATACTACCAACATAAACATTTCAACAAAATGCACATTAAAGGTCATGTTGCTAAATGCTAGGAGTTTAAACATGAAACTGTACTCATTGCAAATATTCTTAACCCTGGAAGATGCTGACATTTGTGCAGTCACAGAAACCTATTTCAAAGCTGTGGAGAGCACCTCAGCCTTACTGGGTTACTCATCATATGTATTCAGACCCCAAAATGGGGGCAACAAAGCCAAAGGCAGTGGAGTTTCAATATATATATATATATATATATATATATTAAATAAATACATACCTCCAGGCTGGTCAAACAGTTTGATGCACAGGAGACACTCCAGGTGTAATTAACCATTGACAAGACCCCTATTCAAATTATAGCTAGCTACAGGCCCCCAAATTTGACTCATGATGCCCACTATACCTATCTGGACCTATTCATATCTATCAAGATTCAACCCTTTACCCTGATCCTAAGTGTCTTTATTTACCCACCCATAAACTGGAAAAACTACTCATGCCAGAACACAAATGCACAGAGATTCCTTGATTTTATCAATGCAAATGTCTGGGAACAGCTAGAGGATACCCCCACAAGAGGTGATAATATCTTTAACTTGGTAATAACCAACATGAGTAACCACTGCTAACCTCTACAGTATCATCATCCCTGGTATTATCCAACCATAAGGTGGTCACTTTCGAAGTCACCATCTCCCCTGACCCCCCTCTAGCTAGGGTCAAACAAAAAAGCTTCACCAAAGCTGATTACAACACCTAAGGGATGGGAAAAACACAGCCCCCTCCTCCACTGTAGAAAATGACACCAATGTCTAAATCTGCACCAAAGTACTATTACCAGCATTTGTATAGATGCATGGAGTCAGGAATACTTGACAGGCTAAAATTGTCCTCCATAAGGAAGAGTAAACCTATCTGATGGACATCTGCAATAAATAAACTATATAACAAAAGTAAAAAATTGCTGTCCAGGGCAAAGAACGAGCAGGTGCCCAATTGGAAGCAATTTCTCCTTCGTCTGAACAACCAAATAAGAGCACTAGTGAAATCCTCTAAAGACAACTTCAAGTCCAAATTGGCCACATCCACTAGAGACAATCAAAATGTCTTCTTCACATCTCAAAGAAAGCACCCAGATCTGTTCAGAACTGGTGGTCAAGGACACCATATACACAAATGCTGTAGATATAGCCAATCTACTAGTTGACAGACTCAGTAAAAACTTCTCCCCTCTGTCCCCCCTATAAGTAAATCAGGACATCCTCAGTACCTACCCCCCCACCCCTTATCTCTAAGGAACAGGTCATCACTGCCCTCTGAAAGGCAAAAAATACAGTCTCCATGGGACCCAATAACATCCCAGGCTGCATCCTACATGAACTCAGGCATGAACTTGCAGCACCATTAGGCACTCTATTCAACCAAAGCTTGAGTAACGTCTTTGTCCCAGCCGAGTGGAGGACAGTGACTATTATCCCTTTACATAGGTAGATTCATAGGTAGGTTCTAGGCTATCAGCCCTAGGGCCTATGCAAGCCTAGCCAAAAAGGAACCCTGGCTTTTGCCACCCAAGAAAATTATTTTTCTGTGCCCCTGTCGAGCAGAGCCACAGAAGTGATCCTGGAGTGATTTTCCTATTTCCCATCCAATCATCAAGATTTTTCTTGAAGAATGCTAATGAGGAGCTTTGTTTGATATAGATAGGTAGTTTATTCCAGAGTATGGGAAGTCTCTGGGACAGGAATCTATCCCTCCGGCATGTTCTGTTTATTGTGGTGACAAGGTTTAGGTCCCTAGTGCATGTAGCTCGGAGGGATTGGGATTTCTTTAAGTGGAGCATGTCCAACAGCTCTGAGTTTGACATAGCTTTCTATGTTAGGCAGAGATCACCTCTGTGTAGGCGATATGTGACGGAGTAAAGTTGGAGTTTTTTGAGACGGTCTGCGTAGGGCATCTGATTGAGGCCAGTAATCCTCTTTTTGAGGAATTTCTGCGGCCTTTCCAGTTGCTGTAGATGTCTTGTGAGATACATACCAAAAGGGACATTGTACTCTATAATGGGTCTAATGAGTGATGAGTAGAGGGGAACAATGACCTCTTTTTTTCCAGGATGAGAAACCTTTTGTGATGAGGTGTGCCATGTAGAAGGATTTCCTGACTATTGTGGCAATGTGATTATCAAAGTAGAGAATACTGTCCACCTGTGACCCAAGGTCTCTTATCACACTTATGGTGTTAAGTAGACTACCACCTATGTGGTAGCTCATGGGTATAGAGTTTTTACCAACGTGGATGACAATGCACTTTTTGGCATTGAGCTTGAGGCCATGGCTTTGACATCAGGCATCTGTCTCAGTGAGGCCCTTTTGTAGGATGTCCACATCGTTAGGAGTTTCAGTTATGGCTCCATGTTTGCAGTCATCTGCGAACTTCATTAGCCAAAGACCTTCTGTATTAGCCTGTACTCCAGAAAAGTAGATACCAAACAGGAGAGGACCCAGGACTGAACCCTGTGGTTGTCCACTTGTCACTGGTCTGAAGTCGGATTTGGAGTCTGCTACTTTCACAGTGTGGGTTCTGTCAGTGGGCCAGTTGGCAACCCATCTTGTGATATACGAATTTATACCTAGTTTAGTGAGTTTATCTTTAATTCCAGAGTGGGGAATGGTGTCAAAAGCCTTGTTGAGATCTAGATAGGCTGTGTGAACCAACTTATCCTCATCTATGGCTTTGGTGACTGCTTCAAAGAAGTTAATCAGGTTTAGGAGACATGATCTGCCTTTTGCAAACCCAAACTGGGTGGGGTCCAGAGTTTGGAGATTAACAATGTCTTTGTTTATAAGTTCCATAATGATATGTCCCATGGCCTTGCAGACCAGGTTCATTAGGCTAATGGGGCAGTAGTTCCTGGGGTCCGTGGTGGCTCCCGCTTTGTGGAGTGGGATAACCATTACTGTGCGCCATTCAGTGGGCAAAAAGCATGAGGTGAGGCTATGATTGAACATGGTGCTTAGGTGGGGTGCCAGTTCATTCTATAGTTCATGTAGAACACAGCCTGGGATGTTGTCAGGTCCCACGGATGCTGTGTTCTTGGCTTTGGAGAGTGTGGTTTTTACCTGTGCAGCCATGATTACAGGAACTTTGCATTCATCCGGTATAGAGATTGGTCCTTTAAGGGGTGAGGGGGGTAAAGTTAGTACTGAACCTATCTGCCAGGATGTTGGCAATATCAGTTTGTTCTGTATATTTAGTGCTATTGTGCTGTAACTCAGAGCAGATCTGAGTGTTGCCATTAAGATTCTTAGGTTCATAGGTTCATACTAGGCTATCTGCCCTAGGGCATTTATAAGCCTAGCCAGAGTGTGTTTGGCTTTCACCACCCATTTTAAATTAATTTTGCTATGCCCTTTTTCGAGGTTAGCATACTGTGCCTCTGTCTAACAGTGACACAGAAGAGATACCCAGGGTAAACCTACGATCTCCCATCCACTCATCAACATTCCTCTTGAAGAGAGTCAATGAGGGACTCTGCCTAACCTGGACTGGGATTTTATTCCAGAGTGAAGGGAGCCTCTGGGTTATGAATCTGTCCCTCCAGCATGTCCTATTTATTTCAGTGCTGAGGTTCAAGTCTCTCGAGTGCGTAGCTCGATGGGATTTGGATTTTCTGAGGTGCAACATGTCCATTAATTCCGAGTTGGACATGGCTTTATACATCAGGCACAGATCGCCTCTGAGCAGGTGGTATGCCACTGAGTAGAGCTGGAGTTTCTTTAACCGGGCAGCATATGGCATCTGTTTGAGCCCTTTGATCCTCTTGGTGAGGTACTTTTGGGGTCTTTCCAGTTGCTGCAGGTGTCTGGTAAGGTACATCCCAAAAGGGGCATTGTACTCAATTATGGGCCTGATGAGGGATGAGTAAAGAGGCACGATGACCTCCCCTGATCTAGATGTGAATCCCTTCATGATTAGGTGGGCTATATAAAATGTTTTTCTAACCATGTTGGCCAAGTGGTTGTCAAATGAGAGATTGCTATCAACTTGAGTCCCCAGGTCCCTAATTACTTCTTCTGTACTTAATGGATTACCACCTATGTGGTAATTTGTGGGCACTTTGTTTTTGCCAAAGGGGATGACTATACACTTTTTGACATTTAGCTTGAGGCCATGGCTCTGGCACCAGTTGTCTGTTTCTATGAGGCCCTTTTGGAGGATGCTTGTGTCGGCTGGAGAGTCGATTATGGGGCCCAGTTTGCAGTCATCTGCGAACTTGGTCAGCCACAGTCCTTCCGTGTTGGCCTGTACCTCCGAGAAATATATACCGAACAAGAGAGGTCCCAGGACTGAGCCTTGTGGGATGCCACTTGTAACTGGTTTGGAGTCTGACATGTCTCCAGCAATTCTAACCATGTGGGTTCTGTCCTTGAGCCAGTTTGCAACCCATCTAGTGATATAGGGGTTTATATTTAAGCTGGTGAGCTTATCTATAATGCCCGAGTGGGGTATTGTATCGAAGGCTTTTGCGAGGTTCAGGTAGGCTGTGTGGACCACCTTCCCCTCGTCAATGGCCTTGGTGACTGTTTCAAAAAAATCGACCAGGTTTAATAGGCAGGATCTGCCCTTAACAAAGCCGAAATGGGTAGGATCCAGTGTCTGTAGGTCCCCAATATCTTTATTTATGAGGTCCATGATGATCCTTTCCATAGCTTTGCAGACCAAGCTAGTTAGGCTTATGGGGCGATAGTTTCCAGGATCCATTGAGGCACCACCTTTGTGGAGAGGGACCACTGTTGCTGTACGCCACTCTTTGGGTACATATCCTGTAGTAAGGCTGAGATTGAACAGCAGTTTTATGTTTGGGTTTAGCTCTTCTTGGAGTTCATGTAGGACACAGCCCGGGACACCGTCTGGTCCCATTGATGCTGTGTTTTTTGCTTTGTAGAGGGCAGCTCTTACCTGAGCATCTGAGGTGTCGGGGGGGGGGGGAGGCAGCACTCTGCTGGGATAGATATTTGCCCTTTTGGTGGGGGGGGAGTTTGCGCTGGACCTGTCAGCTAGGATGTTGGCAATGTCTGTGGGTTTGGTGTATTTTTTGTCATTTTGGACTAATTCTGAGCATATCTGGGAATTCCCACCCAGGTTCCTAACATAACTAAAGAAAACCTTGTGGTTATCCTTAGTGTCCTGTGCAATTTTTCTCTCGAAGCTGGCCTTAGACAATTTTATGAGTGCCCGTAGTTTTTTGCTAATACTGATCAGAGATGCCTTCCCTTTTTGGGATTTTGCTCTATCATGTAGTAGCTTCCTCCTTCTATTGTATAGTTTGTTTATAGCTGGGGTCTTGACATAGCTATCGAATGCTTTGTGGTTGTCTTTAGAATCAGTGGCGATTTTGTTTTCATAGCTAGTTTTGGAGGATTTTATGAGGGATCTCAACTTCTTACTGAGGCTGATAAGGGAGTTCTTCCAGTCATAGGATTTTACTCTTTTTTGCAACAGTTTTTCTTCTGTTGTAGAGTTTGGTTATTGCAGGGGACCACCAGATTGGCTTCCTTTTTTTGGAGGATAGCATCTTGGTTCTGTTAGGGATAGCACAATCCATGCACTCATGTAAGTGCTTATAAAGTGCATTTGTGTAGGATTCAGCAGTCGTACCTCTATTGTCCATCTGCATGAGTGTTGTGAAGTTTGCCACTTCTGTCTTAAGCGTGAAGTTGGCTTTGGAGAAATTTTTTACGGTGGTTTCCCGAGTGGGGGTGGGATGTGGAAGTCTTGGCTGATTAGCTTGTGGTCAAATCTGACCAATGAGGAATTGACCTCTGGTGTGGAACACCAGTCACCCATGCTAGTAATGACCAGGTCTAGGATATTGCTTCCCCTGGTGGGGGTGTGGATAAGTTGATCCAAGGTGTTGGAATTTATGAATTCCAGAAAATGTTGAGCAAAAGACTTGGTACATGAGTAGTTTTCCCATTTAATGGTGGGGTAGTTGAAATCGCCCATTATTAGGGTGTTGGGTTGCCCCCTAATATTTTCCAGTGTATCAAGAAATGAGGAGTGGGAATCATGGGGCATGGTGGGGTATCTGTAGCAAGCTACAATTTGGATTACAGTCTTGTCCAGAGTTAGTTGCATTTGGAAAATCACTGATGCATTATGCTGAGCAACTAGCCTGGAGCTTTGGATATCCTTAATGAATATGGACACACCTCCGACTTTAGTGTTTCGGTCCAGGTTAGGTGACCAAAAGGTGTGGTATGAGTTATAGCCTGGTTAATGCATGGGGTGCACGCTGGAGCCTTGAACCAGGTCTCTGTCACTGCGCAAATGTCGATGTTCTCCATTTTAAGGAGTGCCTCAAGTGAATACATTTTTGACTTTTAGACTTTTAGCATTGAGTAGCATTACCTTCAGATTTTACTTGCTTCTACCTGTTACAGTGGTGAATTTGTCATTTGAACCCTGCCTAAAAAAGGCACTATAGGGCTGGCAAGAGCCTTAGCCAGTATCTGGAATCCCAAGGGTGACAGGTGCAGGGCATCTCTGGCAAAGCATCATGGTCTGTCGATCATGTCATCCCAGGTAGATACTGGATCCCCTTAGAATGACACCAGAAGCTTAGCCAATTGTTGAAGTCAATCATTTTGTCCTTGTACTGTGGTATCATTCTGGCTGATGGCAGGATGCTACTCAGGACTAGGGTCATACCTGCCTGGGCTATAAGATCGGAGAGCTCCTCCATGTCTCTTTTCATGTAGTCCAGGAAGGTATGTCTCAGGTCATTCACACCAACAAGGACAATGGCAGAGTCATATTTGTACTTGTTGTGGAGAGACCTGAGTGTTTGCATTATGTGGTGGATCCTGGCACCCAACAAGCAGCTGACAGTAACTTTCTCTTTGTTTAGCCTGGTGAGTGGAACATCGGTGTGCCTGATTATAGAGTCAGCAATGGCTAGAGTGTTGGTTGATATGTTGTTGTGCCTTATGGGCTGTGGTTGAGTGGCACACTGAGTCTGTGGGCTATGTGTCATTTGGGTTGTGTTGGGGAGTGGAGGTTGCATGCATTTCTGCTTTGGAGGTCTCTTTTGCTTGAGCAGATTTTTATTGAGAGCCTCAGTGAATGCAGGTGCGTGATTTGTGTTGCTATGTGTGTGTTTTGGTAGTGTAGGATTTGAGGGACTATGTGATAAGTGTTGCGGTGCAAGTGTTTACCTTCCCCTCTTGACTGTCTAGTCCAGTCTTGGGTGAAGAGAGCTTTACTTCCAGTTTGGCTATATAAATGCATCTCTCACAGGTTGTAGTGTTGGGTGGTAAGAGGAGAGGGTTGTCTGTGTACATGAGGCTATTGCTGTATTGCCCCAAGATGCCCAGATTCATCAGGTGGACAGGAGAAAACATCAGGAGCTGACCTTTTAGATATGCCTGGATAGGTGCTTATTTATTAAGTACTAAAAACTGTTTTCCTCTAGACAAGTGAGGAAAGTTGAGTGCTGTAGTAATTTGTAGCTTATTTAGTGCTTACAACGAGTTCTGAACAAGTGCTGAGCTCAAAGAAACAGATTTGAATGCTAAAATTTAAAACTGGCTAGTTCTAAGGGAAAATTTGAAGAGCAGACTTTATGATACTGGGAATAGTTTAACCCTAAGTAAGCTGCAATGCATAAAGTGTATTTTTTTATTATAACAGTAGCAAATGAGCACACTGATTTAACCAAATTAACCAATAAAAAGAGCCCCATTCCAGCAGTCTTCGATCAGACAAGTTCTAACTGCACACTCCTGCCACTAGGGTGCAGGGGAACTTTCTCCAGAAAAAGATGGTCTGGATTACTGCTCAAGTCATACAAACAAAGCTAGATTCAGCAGGTATGAATTTAGTCTATGCTACAGCAAACAAAGGTGTACCAATTTCAGAAAGAAACAGTTCAAATAAGCAGGCACGATAAGCCTTTAACCAGAAACGCCAAGCTCAGAAGGGCAGAATCTACCCTCTCCTCCCACAGGAGTGCAGACCACACCTTCTTAATGTAAAATAACTGGCCCAAGTGCTTAAACTAGAATTTTTAGAATAACAGACACTAAGCCTTCAATCAGTAGCTCCCAACTTAGAAGTTTCACTCCACTCCCTGGGATTCTACTGTTCACTGATTGTCTCTGCTGAATCCTCCACTACCTGCTCTGGCCCACTCCGTTCGCCCTGCGGGCTCACTCTGCTCCCCTACCCCCAAATTCCACCCACCCCCAGTGCTGTTAGACTTAAACATCCTGTGCCATACCCACTTAATTACTCACCCTATCACCTTAGACTGCTACCTATCAATTCCTCCTTTAGCTAACCCTCTCCTTAATCATCTCCTCCCTATTCAAAGGAACCTTAGCTCATACATTAACTCTCTCTCCTTAATCATTTCCACCCTATTCAAAGGAACCTTAGCTCATACATTAACTCTCTCTCTCCTTAATCATCTCCACCCTATTCAAAGGAACCTTAGCTCATACATTAACTCTCTCTCTCTCCTTAATCATCTCCACCCTATTCAAAGGAACCTTAGCTCATACATTAACTTTACCTAACATTTTATATTACCTCGCAACTACTATCTCAAATGACCTTCCTACATAACTCTAACCTCAAAAACTATCTTCTTATTACTTCATTAATATTCCTAGCTTTACCCTACACCCTAACCTTCTACGAACACTTCTCTCTACTTAATAATGAACCTCCCCACCAACAAACTCTACAATTCACACATTGTAGCTCCCTCTCCCATAGCAATATAACCTCTACTTCAGTTTATCTACTCCCAAAGTTTCATTGATCTTGCCATGTTACTTACTCCTCCTGCAAGATAAACTTACCCAAATACTTTAAAAGCATAAAGACTTTACTTAAACATCCCATTAATCTTCTTTTACATGGAGATATTCATCCTAATCCTGGCCCAAATCCACAAATTTGTACTAACCCACTAAAACAAACTTCTAATGATGTTTCTACCTCCGTACAATTAGGTAACTCTCTCAGAATAGCTCAACTCAATATCCGTAGCATTAACAACAAACTTAGCCAATTGCATGCCCTTTTACAAGTGCATGCATTTGAAATCCTTTGCCTTACAGAAACTTGGTTGAAACCCTTTACTCATGACCTAGAAATAACCCCACCTGGATACAACATCCTTAGATGTGACCGCAAGTCCAAAAAGGGTGGTGGTGTAGCCATCTTGTATAAATCTGAACTTCAAGTTTCATCCTATAATGTGCTACTACCCTCTAATACCAATGCAGAAACCCTTACCATCAAACTCCGACTTAACAAATCTAAATCTATTTATATAATTTGTACCTACATTCCTCCCAGAAATAATATTAACACTCTTGAAAACATTCTTAGTAGCCTTTCCACCCTGCTATCTCAAGAAACAATTGTACTAGGTGATTTTAACATTGACTGTACTACCTGTAGCTCTCCCAGTCCTAACACCCACATTAATCTTTATGGTTTCACCCAAATAATAAACACCCCCCACAAGAATCCACAAACCTAGTAATAAAGAAGCCACCCTCGACTGGACTCTTGTAAATAGTCATCCTGAAACCTATATACCAGGAACACTTCCAGACGACATTAGCGACCATGTTCTAACATATATAACAAAGCAAAAGACCCATAGTCCTACCAATAACACGTTTATATCCTTTCATTCAAAAAAACACTTTCAAGCAGAAAGCTTTCAAAATGAACTAAAGGCCTGCAACTGGTCACCTCTGAAGCAACTCAAACTGGATGAACTAGTTTCCTACTTTAATACTAAATTCCTACCAATCCTATATCTCCATGCCCCCCTTCTCTCCTCCCGACCTAGGACCAAAACAGCTCCATGGCTCACACAACAAACCAAGGAAAACATGTTCCTACGAAACAAAATATGGGCCAAATGAAGAGCCACTAAGAGCTCTGCAGACCACCTATTCTTTAAACAGCTAAGAAATGCAAACCAAAAAGGACATTATCTTAGACAAAAAAAACCCTATTATTTCATCCTTCAACAATCTCACGCTAATAACCCTCAAAAGTCCTGGGCAGGCATTAACAAACTTCTCCAACCTGGTCATACCAAAACTCCTGCCCCATCTTCGGTTCCTCATAATAATCCTTTGCAAATAGCTGATGCCTTCAACAATTACTTCACTGAAACTATTCAAGCCCTTGCAAAGACAAAACCTCCCATCTCCCCCAGCCCCTTACAAAACATAAGCAGTCAAGTGTCCTCCTTCCATATACAACCTGTACCAACATCCTTTATCTGCAAACTCCTTCATAAACTCAAACCATGTGCCCCTTCTGCTGACCGCCTGCCAGCAGAATACCTTCAAATAGCTTCCAAAATCATAGCATATCCCATATCCATCCTTGTAAACCGAACAATCATAGAAGGTAACATCCCATCCATATGGAAAGTCTCCCACATTATCCCCTTACATAAAGGAGGCAAATCCACTGATATCTCCAATTTCTGACCAATTGCATTACTCTCCCCACTGGCCAAAATAATGGAAAAATGTATTCACCATCAACTACTTCAACACCTGCTCCACAGTAACTTACTAGCCAACTGCCAACACAGCTTTAGGCCTTTTCATAGTACAACTACTGCCCTGCTAACTTTTACTGACTGCATAAATAGGAATCGAAATAAAAACTCTCTATCTTTCACATTATTCATTGACTTATCAAAAGCCTTTGTTATGGTTAACCACAACTTACTGATCAGTGCACTAAAAGCACAATCTCTTGACCCACAAGCAATAATTTGGTTTACATCCTATCTAGAAAATAGACAACAAGCAGTGTGCTCTGGGACAATAATCTCTCCACACCCTACCCGTAAACATTGGAGTCCCTCAAGGCTCTATACTAGGCCCTCTTCTATTTTCCAATTTTATTAATGATCTCAATACTATTTTTCCTCAAGCCACCTGCATAGAATATGCCGATGACTCTGCTTTAGTCTGTACTTCTAAATCATCAATCTCTCTTCAGACACTTACTCAAACAGTATTTAACACTGTTGAAAACTGGTTTACCGCCCATTGCCTCCTCCTAAACCCCCAAAAAAACAAAATTGTTGCTTTTTGCTCCCACCCAAAAGTCTCCAGTGATCCACTTCACAATTGCCTCTAACAATGGAACTACTATTTCCCCAGATACTACCACACGTCTCCTGGGCATCACTATAGATAATAACCTCAGCTATGATGATCATATCAACAATACTATACAAACTGTCAATAAAAAACTAGGCTCGCTGTATAGAATCAAACCCTACCTCACACCTCTAGCCAAAACCACCATGGCCCAGACTCACCTCACTTCTACCCTATTCTATGCTTCTGCTATATACACCAATCTATCAAAACACAATCTAAGCAAGCTTGAAACTAGCTATAACAATATAGCAAGATTTGCCACTAGTACCCCTTTTAGAACCCACCACTGTCACAACCTTAAACAACTCGGATGGTCAGAACTACATAAACATTTGCTGTATAATCAACTGGTGATCATACAAAAAATTTTTTATCACGCAAATAATACCCCAATCCTCTCTAGCCTGATCTCCTCATATAAAAATCTTGCAAGACTTCGTTCAACAAACAAGTTACTAATTTCCAATATCAAATCTAATAATAAAGCTGGGGACTCACTTTTTACTAATGTTGTGGGGAAAAATCTGGAACAAGCTTCCTAGGACACTCGCATCTCTCTCATCTACATCTCTCCAAGAAACACCTCAAAGAACATCTGAAAACGCATTGGCTTTGTCCCTTTTCTAACCCTGACTGGACCTCACTTTTCCCCTTATTTTCTCTTCTTGCTATACTCCTTTCTTCTTGACCTTGTCCCCTCTGCAGCATTAATCTATAAAACCTAACTTTATTCTAGCCCTTGTGTACTTCTTTTACTACCTTTCTCACTTTTCTCCCTCTTTGACTTACAAATGACAACACTAGACCCTTAAGTGCACCTGTACTTCATTGTAACTTAAACCTATGCAAATACTCTATGTTACCATTCTTCTTCTTAGACACAATTTTTATTTTGTATTACAAACACTATTATTTCTCTTATGCAGCTGAACTTTAGTTCATTTTTAACTGTTGTATCTAGTCATTTTGCTATGTTTGGAGCCTATCTCCCTGTGAACTTAGTCATGTTTTAAGTATTGTATTTTATAAATTTTTACTATTTTTGGAGCTTAACTCCCTGGGCCTCTACTGAAAATGGACATGTAACCAGCTAGACTAGCCCAGTCAACAAATGTAAAATAAATAAAATAAATAAAATGTAAGCCACCTGTCCTGCCACAACAATGCAGACCACAGACCTCCTTAATGTAAAACAACTGGTCTGAAGCCCAAGTGCTTCAACCAAAGGCTTAGAATAACAGTTACAATTTAATCAGGCTACTAACAAGCAGTAATAAATGCAGCAGAAGAAATGCAATAAAGTAGGAAGAAACACAAATACAGTAAAAGCAGATAAAGTGCAACGTTTTGTTTTTTATATAACTATAGAAGATAAGCAAACTGATTTAAACAAATTACCCAATTAACCAGTAAAAAAAAGCTCAAAACGGAGCCCTGTTCCAGCAGTCTTCAATCAGACAAGTTCTAACTGCACACTCCTGCCACTAGGGTGCAGGGAAACTTTCTCCAAAAAAGATGGCCTGGATTAGTGCTCAAGTTGTACAAACAAAGCTAGATTCAGCATGTCTGAATCTAGTCTATGCTACAGCAAAGTGCACCAATTTCAGAAATAAACAGTTCAAATAAGCAGGCACAATAACCCTTTAACCAGAAATTCCCAGCTCAGAAGGGCAGAATCTAACCTCTCCTCCCACAAGAGTGCAGACCACAAACATTCTTAAAGTAAAATAACTGGCCTGAAGCATCCACTGATCCAGGAAATTATTGAACCATCAGCCTAACTAGCCTGATCTGCAAGGCCATGGAACAGATTATCATGGACCTCATAAACAGAGACATTGGCAACCTCCAAACACTCGACCCCACACAGTTTGGCTTTATCAAAGAGAGGTCGTGTCTGTTAAATCTGGTTGACTTCTTTGAGACAGTCACCAAAGCCATGGATGAGGGGAAGATGGTGCACAATGCCTACCTTGACCTGGTCAAGGCCTTCAACTCTATTCCCCACTCAGACATAGTAGATAAACTCTCTCAACCAGGCATCAATCCATATGTTACCAGATAAGTATCAAACTGGATCACTGATAGAATCCACCTAGTCAAAATAGGGGAAGCCACCTCAAGCAGTAGACCTGTAATGAGCGGCATACCTCAGGGATTGGTCTTGGGCCTCTGTTATATGGGATATACTTCTCTGAGGTGCAGGCCAAAACCAGTGGACTATGTCTGACCAAGTTTGCAGATGACTGCAAGCTGGGTGCAGTCATCAATTCCCCAAGTGATGTGGTCATTCTCCAAGAGGGTCTCACCTAAACAAATGACCAGTGCCAGAAACATGGCCTCAATTTGAATGCCAAAAAATGCATCATCATCCCCTTTGGAGAGAGTGATGTCCCCACATATTATCACATTAATAACAACGTACTAAGTACAGAGTCAGTAGTGAGGGATTTGGGCACACAGGTTGATAGCAACCTGACTTTTGATCACCATGTTGCTTCCGATGTACAGAAAGCTTCCTACATGGCCCACCTCATAAGTAAGGGTATCTCATCCAAGGACAAAGAGGTCATAACATCCCTGTATTCTTCCCTTATAAGGCCAATTATGGAGTACAATGCCCCCTTTGGCATGTACCTCACAAAGCACATGTAGCAGCTGGAGAGACCACAGAGGTTCCTCTCCAGGAGAATCCAGGGCCTCAAACATCTACGCTACACAGATAGGCTAAAAGCCCTGTCCCTCTACTCAGTTTCATACAGACTGCTCAGAAGTGACCTCTGACTGGCATACAAAGCAAACTTAGACCCCGCCTTGATGGGGCTGCTGCATATCTGCAAGTCAAGTGCCACTCGAGCAACCCATAAGTGTGGCCTCAACTTGGTCTGTGACATCAATAGGACTTGTTGGCGGGACAGATTTGTGTCCCAGAGACTCTCCCATCTGTGGAATAGACTCCCTCTCCACGTCAAGCAGAGCACCTCATTATCCTTTTCAAGCACAACCTGGATTACTGGATGGGAAACTGAAAATACACCCCTAGGATTCCACCTGTGTCCCTGCTGGAAAGGGGCTTTGGGTGCTGACATGGGCTAAACTCTTGGCTAGGCATATAAGGACCTCAGGGCCAGTAGCCTAGTAATCTGCTATGATCCTATGATAATAATCACTTGTCAAAGCTTCTGAATGTTAAAACGAGCCAACTATATGTTCCCCTTGTTCATACAGCCACTAAGTATGGATCCAGTCCACCACAGTCAAAACATAAATGTCATAATAAAACTTATTGAATCGTACCAACCATGACAATTTTCCCCCATTCATTACAATAAAGAATATAAGATATATTCCACTGGGTCACAACTTTCTGGAGGAAAATGTCTTGCTATGGTGTCATTACCACCTATCATATACACTCTATAAAATGAACCACTCATAATGTATTACACTCGTCCATTGAAATACACTATATTTATCTAATCTGAAACATTCAGGGAGTAATTGTGTTGAGACATAGTACCAACCTATCAGAACCTCCCAGTTTTAAAACGAGCCAATCACAATGTATTTCCCTCGTTCATCAAACTACAAACTATTAACTCAGTCCACCTGAATGAGAAAATAGATGCCATACTAAGGCAAATATTGTTCAACAATAAATGTGTATATAAAATCTGAAAAGTAAAAAAGAAGAATGCATTCAGGAAATATCATAGAAGATGAAATATTGTTCAACAATGAATGTTTATATAAAATGCGAGGGAAACATTCAAGACATGAATGTTATACAAATATATGATTGCACCTATGAAAACTACTTGACTCAAGTGAATCCATCTTACTCAACTGCACAACCCGACGTTAGAAGGAAAATGAATGATATTATGAGTGGTTTCAGAGGAATGGCTCTTATTTTAAATGGATGGAGGAAATGTGTTGGATTGGTTAGTGTAAGGAAATGTATCATAATTTTTATTTCCTGATTGTGGCAGATTGAATCAATATTTTGTGGTTCTATGAATGCGGGAAAGACATTGTGGTTGGCTTATTTTCAACATTTAGAGGCTTTTGATAGGTGGTTATTGTGTCTTAATATGACATATACTTCCTGAATGTCCTAGATTGAACATAATCCAATATAGTTTAATGGATGGGGGTAACACAATCTGGTTGGCTTACTATGATATGTGGAACACTTTTGATTGGCACAATTGTATCCCAGCATGATGTTTACTTTTTGAATGAAATAGATCAGTGAAAACTTTTTATTCTAATTGAGGGGTGGAAAAATATTGTAATTGGTATATTTTTAAGTGTAGAGTTTTTTATAGGTTATTAATATATTTTTTTAAAGAATTCATACAATGTCTGTAAATGTTTTTGATCTGAAGAAGCAGTCATTCTGACTGCGAAAGCACTAACCTCTAATAAATGTTTTCCTTTGAAGATTCGGTCATGTCTCAGTTCATCCTGCATTCTGTTTTACTTTCTAATTGGATATATTTTAAAGGATTTACTGTCTATCTTGGACACTCTTTTGTTTTTTGGACATTATGTAAATATTAAAATTATTATTAAAACTATTTAGACAATTGTTCAGGGACACAAGACAGTTTGGCCAACACTGGTAATAGTCGTTGCAGCTCTGTATACAAAAGGAAGGAGCCTTGACTATGACCCAGCTAACTGAGATTTGATTAGTGCCCCCAGCACTGAAACAGTCAAGCATAAATAAAGGAATGAAGAGATAAATCTTAACCGCCAGTCTTCCGGGGTGGGTCATAGTGTACATTGCAAAGGTGCACTGTCTACATTAGAACCTTCACTAGACACCAAGTCCTGCAGGGTTGCTGTCTGCATATGGAGTAGTCTTTTAAGTTGCATGCAGAGTCATGAATAATATACCATGAGATCATTGTGCAGCTGGGATTGCAAGCTGTAGATGTGAGTAAAAATGCTACTTTCTGCAGGATGAAGACGTCCAATCCTGGTCATTTGGCAGTCACCTCAGAGAAGCAAACTTGACCATAAGACTATTACCCTGTGCAATGAATGGATCAACAGAGCAAGTATAGGGGACAAAGTTTGATCATTAGCACAATGAGGCTAACGGAAGGTGGAAATGGCCTTACCTTTATCAATATGAGGGTAGGAAAATCTATACCAGGGCTTGGGAAGAAATGCTATTAGTATAACATTGGCATCAACACTTTGTCTTTACTCCCTTTACAATTCTCTCTTTGACCTCATCACCTATAATGGCCACAGGTAATCCCATTAGAAAAATAAAGTGAGTATGCAAATAAACTGTACATAATAAAATATTTTGTAAATAATTTGATCCATCACCAAACATTTTTATATGAAATTACTGTAGGTCTACAAGATTAAATGGTACTCACTTTAAATATACATTAGTACACTCATTCTTATAATATAACTAACATTTGTTAAAACTGGTTTCCTTTATATTCTGGTGTCCTCAGTCTATATTTTTCTGTTTAAATACAAGAATAGTATACAAGTTACCATGAATGAGTGCCGTAGATATATGTACATGTTTTATGATTCTTTTTTGTGAGTTATTTTATGTTTCTACTTTCCAAGATTCCATTTCATGTATTATTGTAACTTTTTAGATTTTCTCCCTAGGCCTCCACTGAAAAGGGGTTCAATGCCCAGTCAGACAGTCTCAGTGAACAAATAAATAAATGTGAGTCCTATAACTTTTGTAAATATATAACTCAAAATCCATTTCATTTTAGTACGGAGAAGAGCATTTCTTACCATCCTCCAGGGTATTTTACATGTGCATACCCCTGTATACCATAATGGTGGATGTTCGTGTCATGACGATCTCTGTGTAAGAAATGCGGTAAGAAGGTTTTGCAACAGAATTTAGGAACATGGTTTTCTCATTGTCAACAAAGTAGTGACTTTAGAGTAGGTAATACAAATAATGTTAATTGCTTTTTAATACATGTCTAACAATTAGTTTGAATGAGGGTGTTAATTTATGAGGCTTCTGCTGTGAACTGATGGAACTGAATGTACAGAGGAGCTGAATCCCTAAACTGGATTTGCCAAAAAAAGTCTGAAAAAATACTTTTTAAGTGTTCCTGTACCCACCTCGAATTTGGGGTGGCAAGATGCCCTCACACATTCATGACTCCATGGTCATACCAACTCGAAGAAGAGGGCAAGTCCCCCCAAAAGGGGCACCATGGGTAGCAGAACTTTGCTGGAAGTGACTACCTGTGAAGGAACTCTCTTGTTAATGGGTTGAATCTCAGGCAACTGAAGCTCGAGAGTTTGAGCTTCATCCATTCATAGGTCACCCATTTGTAGGTGTGTCTCAAGTTACCTGTTTATGGTTGTCTCAAGTTACCTGTTTATAGATGTGTCTCAATAAAGAGGCCACAAAATCACATTTAACAGTCTTTTATTGTACCCGTTCACATTTAAACTTCAAATATTAATGTAATAAGATAACACCGTTAGTTCTTCTCATGTTTTATTGGCTGTTTCAGTATTTACATTCTTCACATTTTGTATAAATGTATATTAATTACTAAGGTTCACAGTCTGAAGTATTCTTTATATTACCGAATAGTGAGAAGAAAGAACTTGCTGCTCTACAAGAACCATGTTATTTTACACGGCTGTTTTTCATTCATTAAATGTTGGATCATCTTCATAAAGAGTTTGAAATGTATAAAGGCATGACACTTTCAAAAACTACTTCCAAAGTCCAGTGAAGCATGTGCCAATTTTATTCACATGCGCACATACACACACACACCCCACACACATGATCGCCTTCTAGCATATTTTGGAGGTTGTTAAGGTGCAGTGTGTGCCTGGGGGTCTTTCAAGTCTGACTTGGATCAGCGTTAACCCCATAAGTGTTTTGTTATTATGGATGTTTCACACAATCGTGGTATGGTGAATTTGCGTAAGTTGTTTAATGTGTTCAAAGACCAAAGTCCAGATCTATTACACTGCTTGAATAGCTAAGCATTTAACCATAAATTACAAAAAATGAGCAAACATATAGAATAATATCGCCAAAGAATAATAATCAAAAAGAATTCCTTTACTAGTGGGCATATTCCCTGCTGAACAGAATAAATATTAAAGCAGTAACCGTATATGGACAAATTTATAAAGCTAATACATAGCAAAAATCATACTGAAGCAACAGCTGATGAAATAACCCAAATGACTAGGTAACAGTAATCTTAAATGAAACAGTTTATTAAAATATCAGCATTTTACTTGCAAGCCTATAGAGTTCAGAGAAATTAAGCATACAATTAATAAATTCATTGTCTAAATAAATAGGCTGATAGTCTCAGAAGCGATACAACGGATGCTGTTATGGTAGCTGAGAAACATCTTTAAAGCAGCTGTTCATGGCATAACACAAACCATAATAAGACCTCAGCAGCCTTCTAATCAGGGGTCATTAGGTAAGAAGTTCTGGATTTGCTGGACTTAAGGTTTTTTGAGGTGTGCATAAGTGTGCCTTTTGTATTTCTAATAATAAAGGCCTTTGCGTATATAGTGGCATTTCTGCGTATATTGTGGCATTTCTGCGTATATAGTGGCATTTGCGTGCACATTCCCAGAGTGGGGTACCTGATCAGTGTTTAGGCTCAATATTGGGAATATATTTTTCACATATTTTAAATCTATATAAGAGTGAGCCCATTAACTGTAAGCATGGAGTCTTCTTATGCCTTTGAAAATTAGGTTACAACACTCTATCATACCTAATGTAATTGTGTCCATACAGTACGGGCTAAGCTGTTGTATATTGCAGTGTATGTACTTTTAGCTGTCAGAGAGTGCATGTCAGGCCATGTCAGGCAAAACATTGCTTTCTAGAAGACTACCACAGTAAAGACTTCATGAAGGCTGAATATGCAGACTCATCTGACTCTTTCTTGAGTATCTTGGCAGATATTGTAAATGCTACAAGGAATTTTATTTAGAAATACATAACCATGGCAAAGGTATTTTGAATGCCTGATGGGGTAACACAACTATGTATAAAATGGCCCTTCAAGGCAGTTAGCCTACTGTTCACCTAAGAACCTATGAACATATGGCACAATCTTGTTTGTAGCAGAACTGCTAATTGTATTATGTCAAAGTAGGTCAAAAATCACTGCCGTGCTATATGGTAGTAATGCTCTGGGTTAAAGTGGTACATTTATCTCACTGACAAAGTCCACATGTATACATGGCAGTCCAGGGGCACGATTAATATTAATTAACCATGTGCTTGCCTCAGAATTTTATCTAGAATATTCCTACTTCATTATTAAGGGAACAGAGCAAAAAAAATCATCAAGGACATTATATACCCATTCATTCCTATAACAGGAGTCTGCACCACAGCTGGTATGTACTGTGAAGTTGTGTGTGTGTTTGTGTAAGTGCATGATTGTATCTGTCCACACAGCTGCATGTGTGCATCTGTGTGAGAGTATGCTTAAGTGTCAGTGTGTGTGTATGTGCATATGTGCATGTTTGTGAGTTTGTGTGTGCATGTGCATGTACCTATGTGCATATGTGTGTGTGTAAGTGCATGAATGTATCTGTCCACACAGCTGCATGTGTGCATCTGTGTGAGTATGCATGTGTCAGTGTGTATGTGCGTGTGTGCATATGTGCATGTTTGCGAGTTTGTGTGTGTGCATGTTATGTACCTATGGGTGTGCACATAACTATTGGGGTGTAGGTGTGTGTGCGTGCATGTGCATATATGCATGGTTGTGTGTGTGCGCGCGTGTCTGTGTGTATGTATGTGTGCATGCATGTGTGTATGTTTGTGTGTGTGTGTGTGTGTATGCGTACATAAGTATTGGTGTGCGTGTGTACATAAGTATTGGTGTGTGTGTGTGTGTGTGTGTGTGTGTGTGTGTGTGTGTGTGTGTGTGTGTGTGTGTGTGTGTGTGTGTACATAAGTACTGGTGTGTGTGCGTGTCTGTGTGTATGCGTACGTGTGTGTGTGTGTATATGTGTGCACAAAAGTATCGGTGTGTGTGTGTCTTTGTGTATGTATGTATGTGTGTGTTTGTGTGTGTGTGTCTGTGCGCACACATAAGTATTGGTATGTGTGCATGTCTGTGTATATGTGTGTGTGCATGTGTGTGCATGTGTGTGCACGCATGCACATAAGTACTGGTGTATATGCATGTCTGTGTGTGTGTGTGTGTGTGTGTGTGTGTGTGTGTGTGTGTGTGTGTGTGTGTGTGTGTGTGTGTGTGTATGTGTGCGTGTGTGTTTGTAAATGCCAGTACAAATGCATTGGATTGGTGGGGGGGTGGCACTAATAAGTGTGCAGTTCTGCAGTATGCTATTCAAAGCCTGATAATAACCTGCTTAGGAACTGCTTTTCTTGCTGATTTATCATGTCTCTGAATTGTGATGTATCACTCTTGTTGCACTGGGCACTGGGGTATTAACCAAATAGTGCTAAGATTGATATTTCTTAAGAATCCCAGCCATGGTGTCAGCTGTGACTAAAGTAACTTAGTATCTAAGTAATGTATCATTTTTAAGTAAAATGTATCATTTTCCACCGTGATGCCTCTAGAGAGGTGCTTCACTGCAGACATCAAGAACTTTCTGTAATTCAGTTGAAAACTTGAAACTATGCATCCAGAAATCTGTGTTTTTTCCACACTGAAAGAACAAAATATCGAAGAAGCTTGAAAAGTGCAATGTGTCATATTTCTGCAAGTATCTAAAGAAGGAACCTTAAAAGATGTAACGCTTTACCCTTGAAGGCAGGGAAAAATCAAAATAGCACCAATAAGGGAGAAACTCTGGAATAAAGTCTATAAAAAAACTGTGATTGATCCAATATTTATTTTTTTTACACAGAACCGAGGCTAAATGTAAACTATTAATGGTTAAGTGTTATTGACACAAGCTAAAGATCAAATCCAAGGAACGGATATGATAGGTTGTGAGATTTATTGATAAAAGACAGAAAAGTGTGTGGAATAAGAAGTCATCAGACAAGTGTCAGGATTTAAAAGAAGCACAACTGCCATTCCTGAATTAATGAGTATATACAGAGTGAGTGAAGCAAGAGAGACTACAGGAATACAATAACAATTGAAGAAATGAACACTGATGGGATAAACGGTGAGGTAACCAAAATAGTAATAAACAATAAAATGGAAAAGTAAAAATGAAGCATAAAGTAAAATGCACAATAATGACAGTGTACTTATAAGAACTTTAAAGTACATGTGTGTTAAGGTATAGATACAATTGCAGTGTGTCAGAAATCATTTTAAAGCATTGATTCCAAACTACTCTGAATGTAAAGTGATGTGCAAATTACTGAGTCAGAAGCTACTGACCTTTGAATATAAAAATAGTACCATGGGATCAAAAAGGTAATTTGTGCAGGCCAACATTTCTGATGCACCTGTTTTCCTTAATATAACTGTATCTCTCTTTTTTAAACCCTTGGTGACTGCATTCAGCCTTTCATTCATTACAGTTGTAGATTCAACTTGCATTAATCCTACCTACATCTTTTCTTTGCCCAAGAATACCAATGCAAGTACACCTCAGGACTTGTGAGCAAAGTTAAATTTATGCACTGTCTCAAAAATCAGTGAGAAATTGTTGAATCAAATCAAAGAGCTTAACATCCATGACAACCTCAATGATGACCAGCTCAGACTCGAGAGAAAGCTTCAGTGTTAGCGGACATGAACAATGACTCACCAGAGGAATGTCTGAGTACATGACAATTTATTTACTTATTACATTTGTTAACCAGGGAAAGTCCAACTGGGCTAGGACCCCATTTTCAGCGGATGCCTGGGGAGAAAAGCTCCCAAAAACAGTACAATATACACAATATACAGTAGAATATATTCTTTGAGTAACACAGCATTTGTTCACTATACAGAAATTCAAGGACATTAAATACATTTCTTACTTATAATAACATAAGTCAATCTAGGCAAAAAATAAGGATCTACACAATATAGAATTGTTTGACTAGAAAGTTGAGAAATCATCCTGAGAGTGTTGGCATGGTAGCAAGGAGAGGTTAATACGAAAGAAATGTATGTAAAAGGAAAACAGGGAGAAACTGTGGCAGTAGTGTTGTGGCATGCACAACACTACTGCATGGCATTTGAATCCATAGATCACTTCCTTCATGTGATATAAACAAGCCGACTGTCTTTTATGTGCATGGAAATCTGAAGGATATAAGATCTGTAATCTTGCTTTCTAAACTTTTCGTATTGGGTGATCCCATGTGATCCAAACTTCATCATTGTCAAAAATGCTTGTGGTTCATGTTTCCAGTGCTTCTCAGCTACTTATATATTGAATTTTTTGTGCAATCCCCAGTGCACCAGTTTTGCCACATTACTATGTCTTTTAGTATGCATATCCTTAGCCATGAGGGTATCGCAACTTGCAATGAGATGTGCAACTGTTTACCATTCTGTTTTATGGAAAGTACATTTGTCTATTTCTCCATTTTTTTTCTGCAGTGTGTGCAAACCAGCATGTACATGGTCTACTATCTAGCCCTTAACTTGTGGGTGGCTAAATATAGTTCGGACAAGATGATTAATATTCTTCTGTGAGACTGGGATTGGCTAATAAACAGCTTCAACAGTCCTGATGTTTTAAATGGGGGTGGGTGAGCTTATGTTAGCATTAAACCAGATGGAAGCTTTGATGTATGTGGTAGAAGAGTTGGTAATAATGTTGCTGTCCAGACTGTTGTTTAGCAAGAAGATGCAAGCCTCTCCTGTTGCAGTCCCAGGGCAGTTATGGCTGTTATGAGTTAGAGAAATGTGACTCTAGTCTAGTCATGCAGGGTTTTAGCTACATTTCGGAATTGACATTATTATTAGATGTCTAGGAGGGAGTACTAAGATGGTTGTTTAGGATTTACATGTGATGGGATGTCGGAGGAGTGGACCCTGGAATAGTCGGTACATCCCCAGCTAGCTGTAGGAGAGCTAATTAGATCATGGTTCCATTTAAGAGAAAGAACAATGGAATAAGCTGGAGGTCAGAAAAAAGGTGGAAAGTACATCTTTTCATTTTACGTTGTTAATTGATAGGTATGGAATTGTGAACAAACATGGGAAAAGGAATGGAGAATGGGGGGGGGGCATGTGGAACTTTATTTTGGGTTTTGGTTGGTTCTTGCTTGGGTATGTACACTGTCACAGAGGAGCAGAGTAGAATTTAGGGTGTAAAAGAAGCAGGATTATGACAGAGAGTTTGCAGTGTTGTGCTATACATGGTAAAGGAGTGGAATGGAACATGCTGGGTATGGAAGGGATATGGAAAGGTATTGCTGTTGCAGAGTGAGAAACTGATGGAAAAATGAGATGGAGTGTATTCAAGAGAAGAATGGTAGGGTTTTTTTTGCAGAATATTATTTTTAGAGATTATAAGTGAGTAGGTAATTGAATGAAACACTAAAATATGATAGAGGTGTAGATTTGGGGGTAAGTGGGATGAATTTGGGAATTGACAGAGATGGGGTGAATATTATAATTTAAAAAAGAGATTTTTTTATATCAGCTCTAAATGATGGTCACTGTTGATGTGACACCTGATCTCTTTTCAAAGATGGGAAAAGGGAATTGTGGATCAACGGACAGATAGATGGATGTATTTTTATAGTGTATATTCATTTTACAGACACTTGGAAGGAGGTGCCAGTTGCATAAATTTACTGTAAATCAATCTGTTATGTGAGTTACAAAGTATACTGCATATGAAGAAATGAAACATCTAGTGTGTAAATTGCCTGTCATAATCCTGTGTGAGGGGATTGTAATATATATATAGTGATGGCCAGTGGAGGCAGCCAAGAACTGGAGGAAGGCAGGAGAGAAGTGGAGCAGTAATTGGCTGCAGTGGCTGCCAATCAGTGTGTACATGTAAGCGACCAGCAACATTAATGAGAAAGGCAGAGAAAAAGTAACTATTTGTACCCATAAAAAGTGACTTCAATAAAATGTTGCAGATTGCTACAGCAGGGGAGAATGAGGAATCAGTGCTAACCAACCCTGCACTAGCATGCTACACAGTAACCAGGGGAGGATGTGTGGGTGTTGTGTAACCACTACTGGGATGGTGAAAGCAGTGAGTAACTCTAATGATAATGCCTCAGATTCTGCAGTACTGAACCTCAAAACAATGCTTCACATTCTGCAGCAATGAACCCAAAAATAATGCCTCTGATTCTGCAGTACTGAACCCACAACAATGCCTCAGATTCTTCAGGACTAACCCCCAAAATAATGCCTCAGATTCTGCAGTACCAAACCCCACAATAATGCCTCAGATTCTGCAGTACTCAACCCCAAAATAATGCTTCAAATTCTGCAGTACTGAACCCAAAAATAATGCCTCAGATTATACAGTACTGAATATCACAATAATTCCTCAGATTCTGCAGTGCTGGACCCCAAAATAATGCCTCAGATTGTGCAACATAGAACCCAAAAATAATGCCTCAGATTCTGCAGTACTGAACTCCACAATAATGCCACAGATTCTGCAGTACTGAACCCCACAGTGCAATTGCTATAGACCAAACGTTTACATGGTGCCAAGATAAAAAAGTGACAAAGTATGGCTTGCATAATGCAGGTGCACAGTAACAAGTCATGGAGGACAGTTCAGCAGGTACATGAGGAGGGAACACATATGTGAATAAAGCCAGAATCAATGCCACTGCTTAAAGGGGTGTTCACTGGGAGTGAGAATGAAGGGCATAGCTTGAACTAAGGTTTGCGCATGTTAAATGGGCAGGGGTACAAGCCCCTATAAGACCATTCCAAACTCAATAGGTAGTGTCTGCTAAGGGCATTTATATATATTGAACTAAAACTATAACACTGCGTAAGGTAGTACACCTGCACACCTAATGGACACAGCTGATGTCTCACAAGGATTTTTCCAGTTTCCAGAAATGGACTCTAATCCCTTATTGTGCTTATACTAACTGTAGTAGCCAGCTTAATGGAGGTGGGTACTGTCTATCTGCAGATACTTTCACTCACTTCCATTAGCTGGTTTCAATTGCACTTCAGAATTGGGCTTGTTCTACCAAGGGTAGTCTGTTTAACAGAGATTGTCCTGTCTGTGTGAAGAAGAACTCAACTCATGTCCAGGAGATAGGTTCAATCTTGACTATGTGGCAAGCTCAACTGTTCTCATTCCAGCTATTTTACTTAATGATGGTGATGGTGGTTTGTCTGTATGAGGAGTTCATTTCCAGGAGCTGGATTCATTCATGAGTGTGAAACAAATTCCTTAACTGGGCTTGCCCCAGCCACAATAGCTGCAGTTAGGGAAGCTGCATCTCAAATAACTAGACATACTTAAAATGATATATTAATCACACCATGAAATAATTTGTGGAAAAGAAAAGGTAAGAGCTGTAACATACTGATGAGGAATGTTTATTACATAGAAAAAGGTGTAGCACTGTGTAATGCATACCACATAACTGCAATATAGTAAAAGAGATGTTAATTAACACATTCAATTAAGTTCCTGCTATTAAGGAGAACCTTTGTCCATAGTGGTGTGTGGGCATTCATTTGTTGCATTGCATACATGTTGTGTATCTTATATCTGTTGATTATTATTTCAAATCCCTTGAAGCAATCAAACTGATGGACACACTGCGTGCAAGTGAGACAGTGAATTAAATTCTATATTTTCAAGATGGGATGTATAGTATTTTCACACCTCTCAATGGCCTACAAAACAAAAGTCATCAAACCAGAATATTTGTGAATGCATTGGAACTCCACATCATTCGATACTATCCTCAGTCAAATGAGCAAGAGGGCAGAACTAGCCAAACAGAGGTGAATTGTGGGAAATGACAGTAGCAAAAGCTTCAAGAATTGTCATTGCTCAGTTTTGGTTAAAAGTGCATCCCATTGCAAGAGCCAAGTCTCTCACTAGCTTAATGTTAATGGACAGACCTCTGAAAAGTAAATTATCTACTCTTAAGTACATTACTGATGCCTGAAAATCAGTGGAGGGTAAAAGAGATGCTGGAAAAAAAATAGCAGATACAGAATTGACTAGTATGAAAAAAACTACAGATGATTACCATATTAACAAGACAGACATGGAGTAATGAAATAAAATCCATGGGAAAGTCTTTAGCCTGAATCTGGAGTAGTTGGAAAAGCCACTGAACAAATCTAAATGCTGTTCATGGGGAAACGGATATAGGAAATGTTTCAAACTTTGGTATAAGGCACCGACGTATAACTGGAGCGTAAGCAAAAAAGAAGAGCACTATACCTACCTCAACCAATTCTGTCACAAGAAAATAAAAGATTAAGGAACTTTTATTGTCTAGAGTCAAGAGAGAAACTTCTGATGCCTTCAGCAAAAGTTGTAATGCAGCAAAAGGTGTCCCAAAGTACAGATGTCCAGAGAAGGCAGCCCTCTTAAATATTATAGATAAAAAGATCAGATATATGCATAGTGCAGGAGACCCTTGGTTAGCACACACAATTAAGGCTTTGAACTGTTAAGACATTTCCTGAGGTGCAGGATTTGATTATCTCCCTCTCTGTTTCCCAGGTGTATGAGCTAGTGCAAGTCATTTACTCAAGCAATGTTTTGGGGCAATTGTCAACTTGGGCTGGGCTCATTAATTGTCTGCTAAACTACACGTCTGGAATTTACCTATGACTCTACATTTGATGATTAATCATGTTTCTAAAAACCAAAAAGTTGCAGTTAATCATATTTTCCATTTGAGTATTGGGCAAGATTTAATTTTGATATGAAAAGCCAAAGAGCATGCTTAGTATAACAGTAAAGTTATTTTGAAATGATTGATGTAATGTAATGTATGTTTCAAATGCAACTTTAAATTTAAGTGCCTATTTCCTAAGCACTAAATACAAATTAAAGTTAAGCAAATGTATAATACGAGTCAGTTGATATAAGGTGCAAATTATTCTGAGTTATTTAAAATCCATGCACTCTGAACCCAAACCATCATTAAAAAAACTATAACTGCTAAGAAAAGCATGTTAAAATGCAGCAGAAATTCATATTTAAAATATACTGTCACAAGTATGCAAAATGAGTGCAACTAAGCCAGCTCATCTCCTTAAATATTTAAATTCACTGGTAGGAGCTAACTAAAAATGCAACATTGTTGCAAACAAGTGCAGCAAGTTGGAAAGATGCTACATAAACTCCATACAGTCTAGACCACATAATCGAAATTTTGTAGCTATGGATAATCTCAAATTTTTGACACAAAGGACAGAACTCACTGTTCAAAAACTGACTGATGAAACAACTGCTACAGTTTATCACAGCAAATAATTTGCAAACACAGTTGTTGATATTTTAAATAAAGGTTGTTCTACAAAACAGACATTCTTCAAACGGACATACATCCAAATACTAGTTCATCCATCTTCCATCAACAGTTCAGGTTTAAGCACTTTGGATTTACAACTCATTTTAATATAAAATTGGCAACAAAACATGAACAAGAAGACCACCCATTAATAATACTACAGAATGCCAACAAACTGGCCGAATCAATTGGTAAACTAAAAAGTCCAACTCAAGGAAACAGACAACAACAGTGTTTGGCAATGTTCAAGTTCAAAATGTTTAAAATATTTAGCAAACCCCAGTCAAACTCAGAGTACAAATAAATAAATAACATGAAATATAGAGTAAAAAGTTAATCTATAGACAGTCAACATCTGCCACCTTTGGAGATTCGCATATGCTACTGTGTGTGTATATATATATATGTATATCTATCTCTACATACATATATATATATATATATATATATATATATATATATACATACACACATATATTATATAAACATATTTTATAACCATCGGGGCAACTCAATAGACTTCCCAGAAAAGAGACAGAATGAACATCCAGTAACATTTCAAGGTTCAGGGACAGCAGGCTGAAGATGTATATAATGTCCAGTTAACTCACTTGACATCCTCATTTTCTCAGAAAGAAGACAATCAGCTATACAGAAGAAATCACAGACATTTCTTTAAATCTAAAATGTCTAGTCTAAAGAGACAAACACAAATCAAGGAAGCAACAAAGTACAAAAGAAATGGATGGGAAGCTATAAAAGATTAGCATCTGATATGCAAAGGCATTCCTGCCTCTATTAGATTTAGAACAAAGAAAGAAGTAGAGAGAAAACAGTGCTATTAAATATTCTAGATTTGGAAGGCCATTAAAGAAATCATATGGATATGTGGGCAATTTGAGAGGTGACCATGCCACTGAAATTTAAATGTTGCATTTTTTAATGTCTACTGACTAGGAATACCTATCTGATTTGATTGATTTGATGTGAAAATCTCATTGCATGCTTAGTGAGAGTCAAATTTAATTGACAAATTTTCAGAGTGCATCAGAGCAGGATACATAGGATTAATTTCTAACTATAAAAAGTGATTATATATTGACATTATATCATGAACCATTAGGGAGCTCACAGATATGAAATGCATGCCATGTGATATGTTTCTTTCTGATGGAAGTTTAGCTATGCTGTTTTGTGTTTGAATTGCAATGTATTTTTTTCCAAGTCCCAGAACTTGCAAGATTAGGTTTTGTATTTCTAATAGGCAGCAAGAAAATTCTGTTAAGCATAAGGAGGATTTTTCTAGTGACACCAGCAAGTTACAAGCCTTGCAGAATTTTCATGGGTTCATTTTAGGGTAGACTAGAAAGAGGTAGCATTACTATCTGATTTGTTAGCACATTATTTGAGCATTAATGTTCATTTATATAAGTGTACATAGTACACCTGATCTCCATTCTACGTTATGCCAAGACCACTAGAGGAGTCATTACTTTGTATTCATTACACTTTGGATAACCTATGATCATCATTTTTTCATTCATTTTTCTATGAAAAATCCTGAATTGAGACTCTGTAAATATTGGAAAAACATGAGGTTTTGACAGAATTTGGCATTTTTAGGGCACAGCACTCCTTTACCATAGCCTGTACTTCTCATGTTTATTAGTTATAATATTGATTTATCGACTGCTCTGCACTTCACATCTTTTTTTTTTGAAATTTGCAAATACACAGATGTACTATAAAAGTTTAGTGAAATTGTGTTACTAACCAGAAATTACATTTAAAAAACATATGCATAATGTCTGGATTTTACGTCATGAAAATGGAAATTATTTTTTTTAGAACTATAAATCAAAGCACCTGGTGATTATTATGTTAACTGTGTACCTAGCTTGGAGTAATTTTTTCCCCTTAGAATGATTAATATTTCTACTTAGCATAGAAGGGGAAATGAATATTGTTCAGACTGTTACTGGCTAACTTATGATTGCAACTTTTAACTCTACTCCTTGATAACGTTAATTAAATTTAATTCGGGTGATTGCTATTTTTAGTATGGAGACAAGGGAAGCAGCCATTGTTCTAAGGCTAAACTGCTGCTAGCTTTCCTAGCACTGCTTGTCCTGATTGGCTGTCTTGTTTTCTATTATTTCATTGTGTACTGTATTGTGTAGATCTGTACTTAGCTGTGTTCAGCTGTGACATGCTCAGTGGTACATCTGGATATTCTAACTTACTCTACATAGTAAGTAGTGAGTATTTGCTCCCCGGCTATGCTGCTCTGCATTGTTAGGCTTTTGTGGTACTCTCCCTGTAACCTGATTGGTGTTTTCCATGCATTAGTACATGTAGCTGGTACAGGGCGGTTGGAATAATTGTGCTGTATAATGCAAAAAACTGCCTGGAATATATAGGAAATATAACATATTTAATAAATAAAACACCCAGTGTGGTTTACATAAACTTGAACTGACTTTTCTACTGCATGGTAAAATTTAAGATAGTGATAGCTTTACAGTATATAACAATCATGGAAGGATGGGGGCCTGCTGGCATAATGGTTAAGGTGTTTACCTCACAAATACAAAGTGCAAGGTTTGATTTTCACCTTTAAAGGGGAAATTTGTTAAGCTTGAAATGGCCCACAATATAAGATAGCCTAGTATTTACTTACGGAAATTAACATTTGTTATTCTGATATGATGACATTTAACAATCTTCAAAGAAATCAATAAAATTAATGCTTTGTAAATCATAATTATTCAGACAGTCACCGCAATGATTATGAACAATGGTGAACTACCAAATGTCAGAATTCCTTTATGAACAACATATAAAATACTACGTATACTTATATTAATAAACAATAATGCTTAAATATGGTGCCAGCAAATGAGACAGTAATTCTACTTATAATCTACTCTAAAAATGAATCCATGAATTAGCACTCCATAGAATTCTGCAATACTTGCAACTTACTGGTGTCAAAAGGAAAGGTTTACTTAGGTTTAACAGAATTTTCTTGGCTGACTATCAGAAATATAAAAGCCAATCTTGCTAATTCTGGTTATTGAAAAAAAAAACTGCAATTCAAACACAAAACTGTGAATTCTTAATTTGGTTTTATTCTTCAAATGTTTTTTATTTCTCTAGAGGAGGTTTCATCTTTTTCACCCACAATGTGGGAAAGGTGCAATGCCTTACACACTCATCTATTTATATATACTAACTCAAAGATCATAGCAATTCAGAGTAAGGGGAACATAGTGATCTATTGTGACTTTAGATACAGTATATATTCATTCCTATTCTCAGTTTTAGCCCTGATATTCGAAGAACAGCACATACAATGACTGGAATATTAACAGTCACCTAGGCTTGGGCTGGGTTTGGGTTAGGTCTTGTTATAGTCTCAGAATTATTAGATTGCCAGCACAAAAATTTTGGGAGTGAATTGGCACTGGGGGCACCCCAGACTATAATCACGCTGCCTTCACAGCACACAAACTTGCAGAAAGCATATTTTCAGACACAAAATGGTGATTTGTGTTCCCTGCACTCAATATACACAGGCAAATTTATCTATGAGCAAATGAACCACGGGCAGCTGGAGAGAGAGGGTAAACAAAATAAAAATAAAATAGCATCTCAAAAACTATAAGGTGAGTCACCTACCTAAAATTATTGGCCCAAAGTAACTCTCAAGAATTATTTATTTATTTATTTAACATTTGTTAAAATTGCATTAATCTATGGTTAATCAACTCTTTTAATCAGGTAGTGAGGTATTCATTTCAGTAACATCAAAATGATGTGCACCCAGCAGCTGAGAAGATTAAGGTATAGGCAAAGGCTGTGACCCATCTGGGCTTCACTAATGAGAAAATTTTGGATAGGTTAAGACTGGACAGTATTACAGTATGGGCTTTGATGGCCCACAGATAAGGACAGGTGGAATGCACAGACTTTCTGTACTTGTGGATACCAAGATACACATATAGGTGGCACAGTGACCTTTGAGAGACAAACTGAGGACATGTTTGGTATCTTTAGGGTGGCACAGTGGTGCAGTGGTTAACATTGTCACCTCACAGCAAGAGGTTCTCCGGTTCGATTCTCGGCTGGGGTGCCTTCTGTGTGGAGTTTGCATGTTCTCCCTGTGTTTGCGTGGGTTTCCTCTGGGTACTCCGGTTTCCTCCCATATTCCAAAGACATGCATCTGGAGCATTTCTCCCCGGGTCTCCACTGAAAACAGGCTCTATGGAACCTAGTCGGACATTCCCGGTCAACAAATGTTAAATAAATAAATAAAATCATACAGTCTTCTTCCTTGAGGTATTTCAGCAGTTCCTTGATATACTTTTGGTACATGTGGAACAGTGCACCTATTTCACAGTATCACCTCAGGACTGAGCCAGTAGCATGATGGCCTTCTATAGGATAGCACTCTATCCTGAGATGTACATTGTGATAGACTGCAGCCATGCTGCCAACAAGCATACCTCTCAACTTCTCCACAATTATCGGAGTACTACAGTTTCACTTCCTGAATTTGTGACCACTCTGTTGTTCCACTTTGATGGGAGACATTTCTGATTTCTTCTCTTTCATCCATAAGTTCATACATGCATACAAGGCTAATGACCACTGAGACTTTTTTAAGCTTATAATAGGGAAAAAAACATCACAAAGGTAAACCAGGTCTGCAAAAAACACAGAACAAATCCAACAGATGTATACAGATGAGTGTTTCTAGTGTCTGTATCCATCTGTTAGATTTGTTGTTTACTTTTTTAACTTTACCATGGATCTCAAATAAGTGATACATTTTGGTACCTTCGGCAGTATAGGAAGGGCCTTTGCTGATGAAACATTTACAAGCAGGGGCCTGGAAGATGAATTATTTACAGGCTGCCTGTAGCATCAATTTAAGAGCTGATGAGACAGAGAGAGAGAGAGACTTCTTTAGCTTCTCATGTTCGAAATGGACTAATAACTGAGAAGGTCTCTAGCACTGTATTCTTTTTGAAAATAAAAATTGTACCATTCAGTGCAGCAGATGATGCTTCTGCCAGTGAGGTGTCCTCAGTTTTGTAGAATGCTTATTGATTTTGGCTCATATTTTGTTCTATCCCTCATAAAACTTTTAAGATAAAAAATATCACTGATGACTACAGCCAGACAACAAAGATGCCAGAAAAAGCTACAGATATTTTATTATTCAGAAAATGTAAATTCTTGCTCCTGTTGTGAATTTGAGTAGTAGTTAAAATTCTGTTTTTTTAACCTAAATCTCCCTGTTATTTGTGCAAACAATGTAAAATGTGAAGTATTTTGGTATCTTCACCATAAAATGTCAGGCTTTCTGACAAATTGCTTTGGATTGCTGTAAATAAATAATGACAGACATATGAGTTTCAGGCCTCATAACCTTCACAAATGGTTCTTACTACAAAGCTTGTTATTCTAGCAACTTTCTAAGTATGTAAGAACAATATTTAATTTTTTCCTGAGTTAGGTCTTTATCAGCAGTTCTAGAGCTAAGAAGTTGAAGGGGGTAGCATTGTATGGTTCTGAGAGCAAATACGCAGAAATACATTTCTAGGCCATTTTTATGTATATATGTATTATTTTATAATTTACTTATTTATCTGATCTCAAGTTCCATCTAAGATGTACAGGTTGTGTGTGAATTTGCAGAGGGCATAAATTTCCCTGGTACCCAGTTTTGCCTCATGTTTTTGCTTCTGATATTCATAATATTATCCTCAAAATCTGTACCTATATATATTTTTTTATTTTACATATAGGTATATGTGTGCATGTGTGTGTGTAATTATACATACATACATACATATATATATATATATATATATATATATATATACATATATATATATAGAGAGAGAGTTAGTTATAACCTGGAATTCATGAAAGCTCCATGCAAGAATAAGGCTATTCTTGCACAGAGCAGATTGCCAATTCAGCATAGCAGCACACCTTGCATATTCATACATACAAGCAAGCAAAATCTGATGGTAATGCTACTCAATGCTAGAAGTCTAAACCTCAAAATGCATTCACTCGAGTCACTCCTTAGAATGGAGAACATCGACATCTGTGCAGTAACAGAGACCTGGTTCAAGGCTCCAGAGAGCACCCCTGCATTACCAGGCTATAATTCATACCACACCTTTCGGCCACCTAAGCTGGACCAAAACACTAAAGGCAGAGGTGTGTCCATATTCATTAAGAATATCCACACCTCCAGGCTAGTTGCTCAGCATAATGCATCTGAGATTATTCAAGTGCAACTAACTCTGGGCAAGACTGCAATCCAAATTGTAACTTGCTACAGATCCCCTACCATGCCCCAGGATTCCCACTCCTCATTTCTTGATACTCTGGAAAATATTAGGGTACAACCCAACACCCTAATAATGGGCAATTTCAACCCCACCATTAACTGGGAAAACTACTCATGTACCAACTCTTTTGCTCAACGTTTTCTGGAATTCATAAATTCCAATGCCTTGGATCAATTTATCCACACCCCCACCAGGGGCAGCAATATCCTAGACTTGGTCATTACCAACATGGGCAACCGGTGTTCCATACCAGAGGTCATTTCCTCGTTGGTCAGATCCGATCACAAGCTAATCACCCTAGACATTCACATCCCACCCCACCCCCCCATTAGGGAAACCACCGTAAAAAATGTATCCAAGCCAACTTCACACTTCTTAAGACAGAAGTGGCAAACTTCATGACACCCATGCAGATGGACAATAGAGGTACAAGTGCTGAATCCTACACAAATGCACTTTATAAGCACTTACATGAGTGTATGGATTGTGCTATCCCTAACAGAACCAAGATGCTACCCTCCAAAAAAATGAAGCCAATCTGGTGGTCCCCTGCCATAAACAAACTCTACAACAGAAGAAAGAAACGGTTGCAAAAAAGAGTAAAATCCCATGATTGGAGGAACTTCCTGGTCAGCCTCAGTAAGAAGCTGAGATCCCTCATAAAATCCTCCAAAGCTAGTTATGAAAACAAAATTGCCACTGATTCTAAAGACAGCCACAAAGCATTCTATAGCTATGTCTAGAATCTCAATGGCAACACTCAGATCTGCTCTGAGTTACAGCACAATAGCACTAAATATACAGAACCAACTGATATTGTCAACATCCTGGCAGATAAGTTCAGTGCTAACTTTACCCCCCTCTCACCCCCTACAAGGCCCATCTTTATACTGAAAGAATGGAAAATTCCTGTAATCACGGCTGCACAGGTAAAAATCACTCTGCAAAGTTAAGAACACAGCATCCATGGGACCTGACAACATACCAGGCTGTGTTCTACATGAACTGCAGAATGAACTGGCACCCCACCTAAGCACCATGTTCAGTCATTGCCTCACCTCAGGCTTTGTGCCCAGGGAGCCACCATGGACCCTGGGAACTACCGCCCCATTAGCCTAATGAGCCTGGTCTGCAAGGCCATGGAATGTATCATCATAGATCTTATAAATAAAGACATTGGTAATCTCCAAACTCTGGACCCCACCAAGTTCAGATTTGTAAAAGGCAGATCATGTCTTCTAAACCTGATAGACTTCCTTGAAGCAGTCACCAAAGCCATAGACGAGGGTAAGGTGCTTCACACAGCCTATCTAGATCTCGCCAAGGCTTTTGACACCATCCCCCACTCTGGAATTATAGATAAACTCACTAAACTAGGTAGAAATCCTTATGTCACAAGATGGGTTGCCAGCTGGCTCACTGACTGAACCCACACTGTGAAAGCAGCAGACTCCAAATCCGACTTCAGACCAGTGACAAGTGGAGTACCAGGGTTCAGTCCTCAGTCCTCTCCTGTTTGGTATCTACTTTTCTGAAGTACAGGCTAACACAGAAGGTCTTTGGCTAATGAAGTTTGCAGATGACTGCAAACTAAGAGCCATAATCGAAACTCCTAACAATTTGGACATCCTACAAAAGGGCCTCATGGAGACAGATGCCTGCTGTCAAAGCCATGGCCTGAAGCTCAATGCCAAAAACTGCATTGTCATCCCCTTTGGTAAAAACTCTGTACCCATGAGCTACCACATAGGCAGTAGTCTACTTTACACTGAAAGTGTGATAAGAAACCTTGGGAGATAGGTGGACAGTAGTCTCTCCTTTGATAATCACATTGCCACAGTAGTCCTTCTATGTGGCACATCTTATCACAAAAGGTTTCACATCCAGGAAAAAAGAGATCATTGTTCCCCTCTACTTGTCACTCATTAGACCCATTATAGAGTACAATGTCCCTTTTTGTATGTACCTCACAAGACATCTACAACAACTAGAAAGGCCACAGAAATACCTCACAAAGAGGATTACCGGCCTCAAACAGATGCCCTATGCAGACCGTCTCAAAAAACTCCATCTTTACTCTGTCGCATATCGCCTACTCAGAGGTGACCTCTGCCTAACATACAAAGCTATGTCAAACCCAGAGCTGTTGGACATGCTCCACTTAAAGAAATTCCATTCACTCCAAACTACATGCTCTATGGACCTAAACCTTGTCACCACAATAAACAGAACATGCTGGAGGGATAGATTCCTGTCCCAGAGACTTCTCATACTCTGGAATAAACTACCTATCTATATCAAACAAAGCGCCTCATTAGCACTCTTCAAGAAAAATCTTGATGATTGAATGGGAAATAGGAAATTCACCCCAGGAATCACCTATGTGGCTCTGCTCGACAGGGCACAGGAAAATAATTTTCTTGGGTGGCGAAAGCCAGGGTACCTTTTTGGCTAGGCTTATATAGGCCCTAGGGCCAATAGCCTAGTACCTAACTATGAACCTATGAACATATGAAGGCGAGCTGCTGTATAACCTACACAGGCACAATCCATGAACGAGTGCAGGGGGCATGTCCAAGCAGTGCTCACACAGTAACACAACCCCTGCACTCAGGAAGTGCAGTATGGCACTTAGAAAACAAAAACAGTGTCCGCAGACACTGTTAGCATACTCCCAACTGAACAGATACTTGCAGAATGTCCAGATTTATACCTCATATGTCAGGTGTGTTCCTCCTACTGTCCTACCAAAGAGCTGAGGCTCGAAGTCATTAAATAATGACAAACATTTGAGTCTAAGATTCCACATCCTTCAAGTAAGTCAAGCTAATGCAAAACCTTTTATTCATCAATTTCCTAAGTTTGTAAGAGCAATATTTAAAATCTGTCCCTCTTTGCCCCCCCCCCACATCATATTAGGCTTTGTCCAGATTTTATGCTGTAAGAGGTGGAGAGGTATGACTGTTAGCTATGTGCACATCCCTAAACTAAGAAAAATAAAACAATTTTTTTTTCCCATCCCTACTAAAGTTTAAGCATAGCTGAGTGGGTATGTGCGTTGCACAGCTGTATTTAGCATAGCTTAAATATTCAAAGGAGCTAAATCAGAAATATATAGCCAAAATAGCATAGTGTAGTGGTTACAGTTTTCACTTAACATGTAGTTATTCTCAGTTCAACCCCCAATGCAATTCATTCATTTTTATATGTGAAAACAGCACACTAAAGTTATCTTTTTTATAAATAGGTAGTGAATAATATATATTTGTAACCAGGGTAGTGTAGCAGGTCCAAATGTGAGGTGTCAGTGTAGTACAGATGTGAAACCCCCATATAAACATGTGTCCCATACAGTATAGCCACAAAAGAATATAATGTAGTGAATGCACATAGGGGGGTGTTATGGAAGATAAACATACATATCATAAGATGTCATTAAGAAGGAATCAACGCCACAATCCTGATAGTCCATAAAATAAAAGCTGAACAACACTAAATTGTGCTTAGCTTTGTTAGCTGGTGTAAGCTTTGCTTATATTTGAATGCTTAGCAATAATTAGCATAGCTAAGCAGATTTGCGCTCAGTTTACTATTAAAATATCGAAACTTAAAAAAAAAAAACGGTACTAAACAGGGAACTAAGTAGCCGAAAGTACACATTACCTAACGGTCCTAATGTTGAAAATCAGCTGTTAATGCAAAAAACACAGTATTTTATGACACTTAACAGCAATTCCACCCTTGCCATAACTCCCTAACTAGTACACCTAACATCCTGTTTATGCAGGGGGGCAAGCCCCCCTGTACCCCCACATCCCCCCTAACTATATATTCCAACTCCGAGATCACACTACAGTGAAGAAAGGGATGTATTTCCCTAACCGCACTGTACTGCGATCCCTGTACATCCCTTCGAATGTTCATATTTGTGAATGCACAGTACATTCACAAATAGAATGTTCAATCATTTGGCTTGCACACATATGAACTATTCGAACATCTGTAATTTGAATAATTCATAGGTGTACAATGCTACGTCGAAATTTTAAAAGTATACCTTTGTGCACTTGTAAGTAGTGCTTAGCATCTACCCCTTTAAGCAATACTTATCTGTGCTAAGCGGGTTTGCCCGTCGCTTAGCTTAGCTCAGCAAATTCAAAATCATCCAATCATGACAAAGCATGGGAAATCAGTCCTATTTAAACCTTGCAGGTGGGAATACAGACCATAACCAGTTGTAGCTGATCACTGCAGGCACTATGGCTGGTGTTGGTGAGGGTGTGCGCTTTCGGGCACAGCGTTGGGGCATTCTGGAGTCCAGGGTCATGGTTGAACTCCTTGTAAAAGACCATGAAGGGAGACTGTTGCAGGACCAGTACCAGGGCTCCCAATACAAAGCGGAGGCCTGGGACCATTTCGCATGTGACCTCACCAGTGCTACTGGTATCCCTGGGACTGGTGAGGAGGTGACCTGAAGCATAGGAAGAGGGATCTCTTGGACTAGTGGATCCAAGATGCACAGGAACAGAATGTCCCTGAAGTGTGTAAGTATCAGTATCAATTACTGATTTTCAAAGTCCAGCCTGAGTATGTAATCAATAGGTATGCATAAATGATTATTTATCTCCTGTACAGCTGCTGATGAGAGGGCTGCAAATATTGATGTGCATGCCAGCAGGCTGGTGAGTAAATATCTAGCTTGCATTATTCAGGGTAAATAAATAGAAAATAGCAGACTGTTAACAGCTAGTAGGTAAACTGTGTACTGTGTGCAATGAATAAAGGACTGTCATCAGGTGAATAAAGGTCTCTGTAAAATTGAATAAAAATAAAAACCCCAGACTGTTGCATTTACTTTGTCATGTTGTGGTAGGAATAAATGTGTACAGGTTCTACATAGTTATGTGTTTCTGGTAGAAAATAACTGATTCATGCAACTGTTACTGAAAACCTAACACATATCTGTTGTCTTAAAATTGCAGTACAGTTGTCATTGCCTAGGGTATTTGTCTAACTACAAGGTCAGATTGTGCAAACCAGAGAGTACTAGGGAGAAAAAAGTTGAAACATGAGTCAGCAGTTCCTCGGTATCTCATTGTGATGAAAAACAGTTGTGGTCTGTCTTTTTGCACAAACAGCCACGGTTCAAATCTTAGCTGTGGTAGTGCACTGAATGCATATTGTCAAACAAGAATATGTGAATGTTTGTATAAGTAGTCAGGTAGTATTAACATAAATTACCTCCACAGGTTTGCAAGGTAGGAAATGTTTGCAATAGCTGTAAAAAGGCTTTACCAACACAATCTGTGTTCAACATATCCACTGTCCAACCCCGAGGCTGCAGATGACAGCAAGACAAGTACATACACCAAGCACTTTGTTCCGATACATGTCCGTCAGGTGTCATGATGTCACGGCTAATGGTCACTGCTGATAATAACCAGGGAGACACATATAAACCCCGGTGGAGTATGTCAGTACCGCACCCCCCAAGCATGAGTGCTGGGCATTCCTGTCAGTGTCACATATGCAACTGTGAAGATGTGAATATGTGTAGAAACAGTCAGGGAGTGTTAACACATATTTCTTTAACAGGTCTGCCAGGTAAGGAAATGTGTCTGTAACCTTATGGTGGCTCATGTGCGTCTGATTCCCAACCACCTTCCCCATGTGTCTGTTAGGCCTAACCAATACACTGTCTACAACAATCCCACTGTCCATCACCAGGCCATAGGTAGATATACAGTGAGGTCAGTCATGGAGAGTAATGAGTAGAGTAATGATCTGTACAAGTGAGGTCATACCTGGAGAGTAATGAGTAGAGTAATGATCTGTACAAGTGAGGTCATACCTGGAGAGTAATGAGTAGAGTAATGATCAGTACAAGTGAGGTCATACCTGGAGAGTAATGAGTAGAGTAATGATCTGTACAAGTGAGGTCATACCTGGAGAGTAATGAGTAGAGTAATGATCAGTACAAGTGAGGTCATACCTGGAGAGTAATGAGTAGAGTAATGATCAGTACAAGTGAGGTCATACCTGGAGAGTAATGAGTAGAGTAATGATCTGTACAAGTGAGGTCATACCAGGAGAGTAATGAGTAGAGTAATGATCAGTACAAGTGAGGTCATACCTGGAGAGTAATGAGTAGAGTAATGATCAGTACAAGTGAGGTCATACCTGGAGAGTAATGAGTAGAGTAATGATCAGTACAAGTGAGGTCATACCTGGAGAGTAATGAGTAAAGTAATGATCAATACAAGTGAGGTCATACCTGGAGAGTAATGAGTAGAGTAATGATCAGTACAAGTGAGGTCATACCTGGAGAGTAATGAGTAGAGTAATGATCAGTACAAGTGAGGTCATACCTGGAGAGTAATGAGTAGAGTAATGATCAGTACAAGTGAGGGCATACCTGGAGAGTAATGAGTACAGTAATGATCAGTACAAGTGAGGTCATACCTGGAGAGTAATGAGTAGAGTAATGATCAGTACAAGTGAGGTCATACCTGTAGAGCCATGAGTATAGTAATGATCAGTACAGGTGAGGTCATACCTGGAGAGTAATGAGTAGAGTAATGATCTGTACAAGTGAGGTCATACCTGGAGAGTAATGAGTAGAGTAATGATCTGTACAAGTGAGGTCATACCTGGAGAGTAATGAGTAGAGTAATGATCTGTACAAGTGAGGTCATACCTGGAGAGTAATGAGTAGAGTAATGATCTGTACAAGTGAGGTCATACCTGGAGAGTAATGAGTAGAGTAATGATCTGTACAAGTGAGGTCATACCTGGAGAGTAATGAGTAGAGTAATGATCAGTACATGTGAGGTCATACCTGGAGAGTAATGAGTAGAGTAATGATCAGTACAAGTGAGGTCATACCTGGAGAGTAATGAGTAGAGTAATGATCTGTGCAAGTGAGGTCATACCTGGAGAGTAATGAGTACAGTAATGATCAGTACAAGTGAGGTCATACCTGGGGAGTAATGAGTAGAGTAATGATCAGTATAAGTGAGGTCAGTCATGGAGAGTAATGAGTAGAGTAATGATCTGTGCAGTTGTTGAAAATTGAAGCCTAGACAGTTGTTAATTGACCTCAACCACTCTCCCCCAGCCTATCTGCACCAGTACTTCATACACATTAAATGGGTATGTTAATCTCCAAACCTACTGTTGGGACATGTGTCCTATTGTTATACAAATATTGAACCATTTGAGTTTTAATGTTCCCTGTTCAAATACTATCATTGTTGGCTTGTTGCTATCAATTTAACTTGCATGCTGTTCTAATGCCTACAGTGGGTCCATATATGCATGTGTTCTGTTTGCTATGCAACTGTTTCAATCCTGTTTTATGGGGTCAATCAGAACACCCATGCATGCTGTTATAACTAATCTTGAAATGTGTCGTTCTTGACTAACCACCATATTTTTTAAACTGAAACACCATAGCACATCTGGGAAGGCAGATCTCGGCAGATCCACCTGTTCTGCCTCATCTGTCCGTGGCACCGAGCACCAGCATGTCTGGACCCAACCCGGGCCTTCCTCTTCCACTGGGCCTGCACCAACTTCGGGTGGAACTGCCTCAGGGGATGGGGCTTGCCCCCTGCCCGGGAGCAGGCCCAAAGAGGAGGCAGTCACCTGCAGTCAGGTCCGGGGATTGGTGTGCAGCACCTCCCATTCAGAGTACAGTGATCAGCTGCACCAGCTTGAGGGCTGTCTGCTCCTGCTGTGCAGCCTCCAGCACAGACACCTTCAGGGCCCTGAAGGTGCAGTGGTGATTGCCCATAGGTGGGGACCTCCGTCCCACTGTAACCTTATGGTGGCTCATGTGCGTCTGATTCCCAACCACCTTCCCCATGCAAGGTGTTTACCCCCGCATGTGTCATATACTGCCCCTGTCAGCTGTCTTGTCTGTCTTCCTACCCACGTTACCTCTGCATATTTACCCATTAACCTTCCCCAATATCCCACTCTCACCTTATAAAAAAAAAAAAAAAAAAAAAAAGGGCAATCTGTTCACAAAAAAATGTTGCCCAGTACATAGCTGTCCATTTTCCACACATGTCCACTGGACATATGTAATCTTGTCTAATTGGCTTAACAATACATTACTGTTGTCCTCACCCCTCTCTATAGGGGGTTGATTGTCCAAATTCACCTCTAAATCATGTACAAATGCACAGCTGTTGCTGTATCAGAAATGGACAGCTATGGACCTTCCCTACACCTGTCATGCACATCCCTAGCTATCTCTCATATTGTTTTTCCCTCTGCGTGCCCCCTTTTTCACCACCTTCCTATCACCCCTCTTTTCTTTTCTTTTAAAGAAATTGCACGGGGGTAAGTGGGGGTAAGCTGCAATAAGCAGCAGTAAGCAAATTTGAGCAATGGTAAGCGATGCCTACACAGATTAAACAGTTTCCATTTAACAGTGTTTATCAGTGTGTGTTGGCATAGCTTACCATCACACGAACCCATGACAACCCGCTTACAACTGCTTAAAACTGTCTTAATCACCCTGCCTCATTCAGGCTCTGTTCTGCCCAGCAACAAAATAATGAGCCCTGCCAAGTCTTGAACCAAAGACCTGGTATACCATAGTCAGGTCAATGTACCACTACACAATCTGAGTTGTAATAATGAACACTGTTTTTTTTTCAAGTATATTATTCAGTACAGATATAGAATAGTAGGGAACAAACACTGTGGAATCTATCATGTTTACTATATATAAATATAAACATATAGATGTGTATGGTGATAGATAAATATGAAAAAGTATATACATCAGATATATAAAGCTATACATATAAAACAAATATGTATAGAATATACACATATATAGTGTTATATAAATATATGTATAGATATCAAAAAAAATATATATATATATATATATATATATATATAAATAAAACCTCTCCACCTCTTAGTGCAATCATTCTGGACAAAGGCTGCCAAAATTGGGGGACAATAGGCCAAGACCAGGGACATAATGTACGTACTGCATTTGCAGATGTAGAATGTTGCTACAGTAACAGGGTTTGTGTCAGCATACACGTTCAGAAGGATGTGAGTTCTGAAACTGAAATGTATGTCATAATTTACTGTCAGAAATCCTCAGATCCTCACAGTGACATCACAGTGATTTACCACAGAAATGAAAATAATGATTCAGTGGAACAGACCAGAAATATGAGCAATAATCCTGGACAGTCTGAAACAATCTGGGCAGTTAGCAGGTATGCTCAGAACCCCTTAGTGCAACACATCTGGACCAAGCCTGACAAAGTGTGGGGGGGTAAAGCCATGAAACTGGGAACATATCCCAAATACTGGAGTAGATAAGGTGACACAGTTGATGCAGTAACACCCTCCTGTCTGTTGTAACATATATTGACTGGAATAGCCCAAGTCCAAAACCACAACACTCAACACTAGTTACTGACATAAATCATCACATCATCCCACTGATGTGTCAGAAATGCACAACACATATGGAGGCCAGGCAACAGTACATCTGATATGTATCTGGACATAACATCACAGTAGGGAAACTACACTTAGCTGCTAGGGATGTCACCAAGCACACTCTAAACTACAGGCAGACTGACACAACACCAACACAATTTTACTATGGGGGGATACACATGTAATTGCAAATATATCAGGCACTAAGGGGATGTAACAGCACTGACAAACAGACACCAGTGTGAAAGTGAATACCCATAACCAATCTCACCACATTCAAATTAACATACTGGTAAGCCACATGAACAGTAGAGTATATGGACTTTGTGAAAAAAATCATCCACGTGTTTGCCACTCACACACTACCCCTACATGTACTGCCCCAATTCACAGTGTAGTCTGATACCCGACTGTGGTATGGGACATGTGTCAGTCTGCCCCTACAAACATATACAGTTGATAGAGCACCAGAAACTGGAGCAGCATGCAAAGTTAGAAAAGGACCAATAACACTCAACATCTACCCCCCCCCACAAAGGCCAAATAACACATGCACAATACACTGCTACACAATCCTGACAGTCTGTCAACAATTGCCAGAAATACGCAGTCATCTCAACTGTATAGAGTCCCACAGAATGTCCAGGCTTTGTTCTCATATATAAGGGTCCTACACATAACATGTCTGGCAGTCTGATACATCACTGGGATGATATCAGGAATGAAGTCCCTATATAATGATATATCATACCTAGCCACCTCTTACAGCATGACATCTGGACAAAGCCTGACATACTTGGGGGCAGAGGCTCAAACACAGGGACATTATTGACATATTGCTGTTATAAACTGAGAAAGTTGCTGATGTAACAGGGTTGTTGTAACATATCTGTTCTGAGGGATATGAAGTCAGAAACACACATGGTTGTTACCATTTACTGACTGCAATCCTCAGAGTATGCCACTGAATTTCCAAGCCAAAAAATGTGTGAGTAACACACCAAACTCTGGCCAGTATGTGGATAGCCCTACATTTGAGAGTTATGTCAAACACATAACACTATCAGGCTTAAATGCACTCAGAGCAGCCATATCTACACAAACCCTGTCAAACTACTATTACTTCAACTGTATAATGGTTTACTATCACATATTCGACTGTCATTTAGATAGAATATGTGCGAAAATCATTTTCTCGAACTGAGAGTTCGATCACCACAATGTCGAAGCTGACATGAGCAAACAGCCGCTATTGTCATCTTCAACATTGCAGTGCAGATCGCACTGTAATGGGGATTGGGAAATGTACCCTTGCCCTCACTGTAGTGCGATCTTGGAGTTTATTATATATATATATATATATATATATATATAAGTGGGGGTGTGTGGGGGTGCAGGGTGGCTTGTCCCCCTGCAAACATTATTTTTAGTTGGGAGCAGATGTGAGCATTTCAGTAAAGTCGATATTTGACATTGCTGAAATGCTCCATTCGATATATCGGTTGCTCAATGTTTTGATTTCTGACAATATTTGTCAGAAATCGTTGGGTTCATCTAAATGACATTCACAAATATGATAGTAAACCCTGTGTAACAGCAATACTTACATTCCATCCCTATTTCTGGAACATTCTCCCTCAGTTTGTTCGGCTGTCTCCACAGTGTTGTAAAGGTATTTCTAGCTACCCTCTGTGAAGCTGTTTGTCACACACCTCCATGAATGCCTCCTCACAGGCAAGGAAAAGGTGCAACGGCCACATGAAGTACTCAGTTATAAGAGTGCATTTCCATACTATTGGGTATAGGAATGATACCACAGCTGTTCTACATGAAACTAGCAAGTGGAGGACTCCAGCTGGTGCACAGGCCATCAGCTGTTTATGAGCATTAACTACAAAAGGCAAGCTGCTGCCAATACAAAGCAGATGTATATTCTACATCTGTCTCAGAGAGAGAGAGAGAGAGAGAGAGATAGACAAACAAACAGTCAGTCAGCCCAGGAAAGGATGGCTCGCATATGACCAGTACTGGAGTGTGTGTTGCACAATACTGACTGTGGCACTGCTAGGCCAGCTACTGGGATGTTACAGATATCCATATGTTAATTGTTAATGCAAATATGATATACATGTTTGTCTCAGACATCTGATGGACCTATACAGGGTATTTGCATACTGAAATACTGTCACAGCTGTGTGTGTTAAACTTCATGATATACTGAGCTCATACCATTCAAGTGTCCAGTGTTATGCACATCCAACCTTCTTTCTTTCTCATTCTCTTCATTCAGCAGCCCATCAAAGTACTGTTTCCACCTGCTCGACACACACTCATCGCTTGTGAGTACACTTCCACCATTATCCTTTATCAGCCTTATTTGCTGCACATCCTTTCTAGTTACATGTCTCTGTCTAGCCAATTGGTACTTCCTCATGCCACCACCAGGTCTCCTTGTCCTCCTTCCTCTGTGTATATCACACCAAGCCCTGTTCTACTCATCTCCCTTACTAGCTCAGATGTAGTTACCCAGATAATTGCTAAGTCTTCACTGCCACCCACTGTCTGTCTTAATTCTTCCCTGAATTCAACCTCACAATCACCCTTTCTCAGTATCCACCATTTCATCCATGGTGCTGTCCTCACACTCATCGCCCTCTTCTTGATCACCAACGTCATCCCACAGATAAACATTCCATGCTGCCTAACTACACTTTCCCCGTCACCATTTTACAGTTACAAATCCCCTTCAAACTGGCCCACCTGCATCAGAGATAATCCACCTGTGTGCAACTTCCACCACTCTTGTATGTCACTCTATGCCCCTTGGTCTTGTAAAACTATATATTCACCACACCCATGTTCAACCTCTGTTGCAAACTCCACCACCATCTCACATTCTGCATCCCTTTGCTTAACACCATATTTACCCATCACATCTGCATCCCCTCTGTCCCCTTCACCAACATGCCCATTGAAATCTGCTCCAATCACCATTCTCTCACCCTTGGGTACACTCATCATCACTTCATCCAACCACATTAAAGTACGTCTGTCTCATCCATCACACACACAATTAGCGGAGCATATGCACTAACAACTGTCATCATTACATCATCAATTCCCAGTCTCCTAAACATCACTCTACCCTTTACTCTTATCAACTCCACAAACACTCTTGGCATAATGTTCCTTCAGGTTAACCCCTACACCAGTTCCCTTCCCATACACACCATGATAGAACTATTTGTACCAGACTCCGATACAGCTGTACACCCCTTCCATCTGGTCTCTGGCACACACAGTATATCCACCTTTCCTCTGTCCAGCATATCAGCTAGCCCTGTCCCCATACCAGTCATACTCACAACATTAACAGTTCCTACCCTCACTACCACACACCTAGCCTTTTGCCTCTCTGCCTGCCATATGAGCATCAGACATCCTTCACAGTATGTCTGTGAATGCAAAGGCTATTGCACTATCAAAAGACTTACATGTGTTACAGCAATATGATGACAGTGTCACTAATTGTGGTCCATAGTCCACCATGTATGTGCAGTGTCCTTCAGATATCCTGCCATAACAGGTTGACATGACTGACCAAGCAGCAAGACTGTAATTACAGTGTACTATATTGACACAGAACAGGAATGTATAGCAGGGATTACCTATGCATATGTATGTATGGGTATGTGTACCCAGCTGCCTCATAACGACTGACATTGGATGCAAAATATCAGGTAAATAAGCTGTACATGTACACATCTGTAACCTTAGTTTCTGTGCATCCAACAGAATTACACCTCTACAGCTACTGGCTGTGTCATTGCCCCGATGTAGACACGGGTAGTATAATAAGCATGAGTACACACTGAAATTGTAGAGGTGGCCAGCTGTGTTCTGACCCTGTGCCCATGCCTACTACAAACAGATATATGACCACTCACATAGCTGTATCACCTCAGCAATACCTTACTTGTAAAACCTGTCTCCACAAAAGTAGATTAAACCCCTTTGCTGGACAGCAACAATGCACAAAGCACATAATGTGATGCTATATTGTTTGTACAGGGCAACGTAGGAGCAGGCATCAACTGGGCAGCATGTCAACCTTTGTCTGAATGAGCATATTAGGTCACAGGTTGATTACTGTAAGCCTAACTATGAGTACAAATTGGACACATCCACTGAGGACAATCACAAGGCCATCTTCACATATATCAGCAGGCTCAGAGGCAACAACCCAACCCACCCTATAATGGTGGTCAATCGCAGCCTGTACACACAAACCATAGTTACAGACAACCTGCTGCAGACAGGTTTAAGGCAAACATCACCCCCCCCAGATCACCATCAGTATAGGTGGATATGCACTGCACCCCCCACCACCATCATGGATTAGGTGCAAACTACTTAATCATAGTTAACAAAAGCAAGTTCCCTTGGGGTCTGAGAACATTCCTGTCTGCATCATACATGAACCCAGGCATATGCTTTCATCCCCATTACACACTGTATGCAAGCAAAGCCTGAGCACCATTGACATCCCATCTGCAAGGAAAATATGGTGACTGTCATCCCTCTACACAAACATGAATGATGAATGGTGGTTTATGCAATGTACTGGCCCTCAATGGGAGGAAACATGACACATAAAGGCCAGGAGTAGAATGTGTATTCATGTAGTGCTGCCAGGTACAAGGATATGATGTCTTTGTAAGTGATGGCTAATGATAGTCCATATTCATGTGTTGGCTCTATGAAGAACTCTGGGCAATGTCTGAGGTCCTGTTATGTGTTTCCCTGTTTGTCTTCCAGGTGCCATGCAGCAGCAGCCACCTTACACTGATGCGGAGACAGCTACCATCACAGAAGCTGTAATCTTAAACTATGCCATCCTTTCTGGCCGTAGCCGACAAAATCTGCAGGAGCGGACTGCCCTGTGGAATGAGATCATCCACAGAGTGAATGTCCTGGGCCACCATGGACTCACAAATGATCAGGTGAGGCATAGAGCAACTGACCTGATACATTGTGCCTGACAAAGGGCTGCTGCTGTAGTGAGGAACCATACTGCTACCAGTGAAGGGCCAGCCACACAGGCCTCACTTATGGTGACAGAGGAGGTCCTTGCCAACCTTGGGGTCACCCCCACACAAACTCAAACATGGGAAACAGCAGTTGTGGAGGTGGTTGGCACCCAGGCAACAGGCGAGGAGCATCCATGTTAGGCCAAAGTGCACATCAATGTAATGAGGTAGCATTTAAACTGTCTTCTACAGAGTCTCTAGATCCATATGTCAGTGCAAAATGGATTAGTGGATGGGGTGTAGTAATGCACACAAGTGCACATCTATGGTGAAGGACAGCAAATTGTGTAATATCATAGTGTGTACTGTACCTGTGCAGAAACATAGAATTCATCTTATACCAATGCCTAATGTGAATCTGCTCACATTACCTCTCCTTCACAACTGCATAGGTCCCTCTGGTCTGCACATAGGACAGCAGCCTGAATCCAGTAAGTATGTGGTTTTCCTGTTGTGGCTCACCAGTATTCCAGGCATGCTAACGTTAATGCATGTGACCATGCACACAACTCTTACACTAAGCCATTTGGCAATATCTGCATGTTCACTTGTAGTGGTGTTTAAAGAATTGCATCATGGCAGTCATCACAGGGGCCTATTTGCATGAGATGTCACATATTTGTAGCATGCCTCACAACCCGTCATTGCAGAACATCTGGACAAAGACTGACAAAATGGGGGGACAAAGGCCTCTAAGGTCATATTGTATAAATTAGTGGTATACAGTGCATATAAATGCTGTACACACCTGTTAGAATGCCAGGTATTTCTGATATGCAAAACTGAGAGCACAATAGACAAGTTCAAAATACTGCCACCCTTTCATGTTACCTATAATCTGTACAATTCCATTGTAAAGCAAACAAATCTGTTAGGGGAACAATAATGGCACATAATAGTACAACAACCTAGATGCATATGTGGGCACAGGCTGAAGCTAGCACTGTGTTGAGGAAGCTTTTGATATAACTACAGCAGTACATCTTATTGGGTGCACGACAGAAATCAATTACTGCGACTCTTTGATTAGCTGCGAATAACGGTCAGCTGTCCTACCAGGATTATCCTAACATATACGCAGTTGCCTGCTACAGCAGCAACCATGGTTCACATAGAGCTGACAAAGCTGCTAATAAACCACATGTTTGACATGTATCAGCCTGGCAAAGGGTACCAAAACATTTCCACAGCATTGCACATACCATGGAACACAGTGCAGACAGTCATCAAAAGGTGGTGAAAATATGGGGCTACAGTGACCTTGTGAAAGAGTGAACATCCCACCAAAGTGTATAAGAATACAAGACCAAAACTGGCCAGGGAGGCTGACACGAGCCCTACAGTAGTAGTGAAGGAGTAGCAGGAATCTCCTACAGGTACTGGGTGTGTACTACATGTCACAACAATCTTCCATCGTCTCCATATGTTATGTCTATAGGGTAGGGCTGGAAAATGGCAGAAGTTCCTCACACCAAACAATATCCAGGTCTGGTGAAAGTCTGGAAACAATAGAACAGGCCTCCAAAAAACAAGTGGGAAAATGCATTATGGTAATATGGGACCACGGCTGAACTCTTTGGCCACATTTCTGACAGGTGTGTTTAGCGCAGTAACACCACAGCACATCAGCACAACACCACGACCCCCACAGTGAAGCATGGTGATGGCAGTGTTCTGCTTTGGGATTGCTGTTCACAAGCTGGAACTGGGGCTGTAGCCAGGTTAGAGGGGATTATGAACAGTTCCAAACACTGGTCCCTTGTGGCTCCAAAATGTTTTGGTGTCTGCCACAAAGCTGTGAAGGTGAGGAATTCTACCTTTCCACACAACAATGGCCCAAACCATACAGCCAAATCAACAAAAGGATGGCTTCACCAGAACACATGCAATGTTCTGCACTAGCTGAGTCAGAGCCCACACCTACGTCCAATAGGATATATGCAGGGCGACCTGAAGAGAGCAGTGCACAGGGGATGCCCTTGCAATCTGACACATAGTTGGAGGTGTTTTGCAAGGGAGAATGTGCAAACATTGGCAAGTCAGGATGTGCCATGCTGGTAGACACTTTCCCAAGAGGACTGCATGCTGTGATTAAATAAAAAGGTGCTTTAACAGAGTATTACTTTAAGGATGTGCACACTCATGCAACCAGCCTATTGTACCTATTTCAGTTACCATATGTTACCTGTAACTGATGTGTATGTTCTTCAGTTGGATTGCACAGGTTATATGTCATATGTAATGATGGCAATGTTATGACCTGATTTCTGTGGTCTCATGTCATATATCACAAAATTCTAGCATGCTAACAGGTGTGTGTGCACTTACTATATCCACTGTAAGCTTGGGAAGTTGTTTGAGTAACCAGCTTTGTTTTAACATACATGTACTACAGGTTATGCAGTCTGCATCTCAAATTAGGACATTAATTAGTGGCACTAATCCACAGGCGAACCCAGTAATGTATCAGGCAAACACAGGAGTTATGAGGAACAGGCCAAACATATGAGCCACACATGTAGACATTCAACAAAACCCTGTACAGTTGGAGGGTGTGTTCTGTAGGAGTTACCACAGTGCTATACAGGTGAACAACAATAATTTACATGGGTGCAGTGTATGCTAGGTGAAGGGACATCACCTACTAACACCACTCACGTATCCCAGAGGTGTATATTAGTAGTAATGATAATTGGAAAGGGCTGCACTTCATGATGCTGAGGGTCTGTCCAGAGTGTTTGTTATTGCCTGTGTGTCGTGACTGCCCCCAGTCAACTAATGTGAGATCTGTGTAATGCCTTTGAGGCAACTCACCTGTATGTGTGTGTGTGTGTGTACCAGCAAACCTTATAGTGCCAGTAGTAATTTACACGTTATTTTTTCCCTCACAGGTGAACATGGTGGCTGAGGTCCCTCCCGCTCTGATACTGATGTCATTGTCTCTGCAGAATCTGACCATGATACTTATATTGAGGCACACTGTTAAATAAAAAATCAGAATTCAATACACAGGACTTTCAGATTCAAAAGTTTACTAGTGTACACCAGGAGGCAAAAAAACATACAAGTACAGAATTTTGTCTGACATGATGCAGGAAGTACAAAATATTTTATAGTGTTTGCATTCAAGTTATGCCCACCTTACTGACGTGGTTAGTCACAAGGCATCTACATCACTTTTACTAACAGTATTCTATTCATCTAATAATGCTGATGCAGTACATTAAAAAAAAACTTTTCCTTTAGATACAATACGGCCTTGCTATCCAGCTGGCCAGTCATAATGTCTTTCTGTAAAGTTACTTCTTAAAGGTCTCATATCAGTTCAAATACAATAGCAGATTCAGACTTTAAATTCACCTCTTTGTTCACTGTTTCACTTTCTCGCCAGCTGTGTTCTTATCTTACAGGGACAAATTACTACATCAGGAAAGGAAGATCCAAGGACAAGTTATCTTATCAGGAAGAAGCGGAAGATTTACACATTTTAATTTCCTGACCCAGCAGATAATCACTTATGAAAAGCATAACATTAAGCTTGCTGAGCTGGCAGCTGCCAGGGTCAGGGGTCAAAGCACACTGCAGTTTCAGAAGCTACTTGCATTTACACATGAATTTATCCCTTCTGTTATATGATTAATAGAATAAAATGCATTATAAACTACCTTGCTTTTAAACTAGCATTTCACATATATTTAAATACATATTTTTCTAACATTTTCCCCCTATTAATACTTTTTATTCTATTTTGAAGTATGCATAGTGTCATTTCATCTCCTAGCCTTTCCCACTCAGGATTTTCAGCTAGGTGAGTCATTTAATCTATACTTCAGAAAAAGCGTCACCTGAAATCAATCTTTCAATTTCAATATCTTGGTAGAAAGTTTCAGTAACAGATATATCAACAAAATCTTTGATTAATCTTTTCATGCAGGGAATTCCACAGCAAACACATGCTCCTATTAGGAGTATACCCACACAAATAGCAATTAGAATGTTCATTAGGATGGAACCCCACCCCCCAAACAGATTCTGGAAGAAGTCCGTCAGTGGGTTTGGGCCTGGATCAGTCATGGCTGATACTTGCTGAATTACCTCTAGGTGATTATTTATCTCATGGCGATTGTCAGGGATGAAAGCACAGCATTCTTCTTTGATAAGCGCGCACGTACCACCTCTCGCCGCTAGGGTGAAGTCAAGAGCCATCCGATTTTGTAGCACAACAGTTCTCATTGCATTCAGTTCATCAGTCAACAATTCTAGGGCGGAAAAAGTTGCATTACTCATTACTTCAAGAAGTTTCGACAACTTCCTCAGCTCCCAGATCGATTTGACTGCTCCATAGGCTGGTAGTATTCCTGCCCAGGATATAACACTGTCACCCAAGTCCATATGAGTCAATTCACTTTTGTCTTTTACTGAATTATGGTCTTTCCAACCAGCTTTGATCTTCCCAACTGGATTCACAGGTTTCTTAACTGGACCTTCAGATTTTCGAGCTGTTTCCCTTACGTTTCGTATCTTACCCAAAGGTAATTCTGCAGTATGTCTTATTGCTGGAACCAGATAACCCAAAAAACAACTGCCTGACCAATTCTCAGGTAACCATTTATATGCCTTTTTCCCACAAATAAAATAACAGTTTTCTACTTTAGTACTAATACGCATCAGCCCTGCATGAAACATTTTCTGATCTATAACTGACAATTGTTTAAACAAAACAGGGTTTTGTCGTACTTCATTCAATGTTGTTTTCATTGTGCTCAAATATGAATCATAGTTAGTATTACAAACAGTACCTCCACTTTTAACTTCAATGTAACACTTGTAGGATATCATAATATTGCAATTACTCCATCCTACTTGGAGGATATAGTTTTTAAAAAAGCACACAATTCCCTTTTGTGTAACAGGTAAAAATAATGCTATTTTGTCTTGTGATCTCACAGTTCCTGTGTCGAAAAGTAAATTCTCCCAAGTCTCATTTATCCCCAAAGGGACAGCGGACATTATCAGTCCTCCATATGCTGTTGGTATAGCTGTACAAACCCAGCAATTTGAAATGTTCATAGTCTCTGCATACACACGTTTCATTGCCAGGTATGTGTTAAAATTTGGATGCCAGTCTATAGACGTTTCATCACGCCTTCCCACTTTCACTTGTGTGGTTGTGTGTAGGATGAACCACAGCAAGAGAAAAATTGTCACAATTACAGTTAATAAATGTACACACAACAAAATGATTATGCTACATCTCTGGGGTTGATCTAAACTTCTATTCACTTTGCTTTTGGCCATCTTGGTCTGGTTGTGTATCAGTCTCAAAGTTTTTATCAAGTTGAAAGTTCTTTACCAGTTTACAATGCGTCAAATGAACCCAGGATGTCCTCTCAGCTACTCTGACTGCAGTAGGCGTAGCCAACAGAACCTGGTATGAACCTTCCCACTTTGGACTGGCCCAGTTTTTCCTTTTCATCACTTTCAGCCAGACCCACGACCCTGGGGCCAAGACTGCTTCCACCGGTCTGGTCTGTTCCTTATCTGAAAAAGAGTTAAACTGCAAAACAGATTTATTCCTTAACAATTTTTTCATATATTCTGCTAACAAACTGTCAGCCTCCTGCTCTGCAGGCATGAGAGCTTTCCACTGAGGCACGTAATATGCTCTCCCAAAAAACATTTCAAAGGGAGTCAAAGCCTTTACATTTGGAACTGTTCTCATACCCAGCAGTGCTAAATGCAGACAGTATATCCAATTCTTTTGGGTCTCCTATACTAGCTTCCTAAGCTTACTTTTTAGGGTACCATTGTACCTTTCAACCAGTCCTGCTGACTGTGGGTGGTAGGCACAATGGTTCTTTAAGGAGATACCAAAAAATCTCCCAAGCTGGTGAATCATCTGATTCACAAAATGTGTGCCATTGTCACTATAAATCCTCTCCGGAATGCCAAATCTAGGGATTATTTCTTTTATCAGGGCTTTTGCCACTGTTGCTGCATCTGGGTTTTTGGTTGGAAAAGCTTCTACCCATTTAGAAAACATGTCTACAATAACTAAACAAAACTTCTTCCCTTCACATTTATTCAATTCTATAAAATCCATACAAATAGTATGGAACGGGTATGGTGGTATAGGAAAACTTCCTTGCTTGGTTTTAAATGCTCCTTGTGCATGGTGCTTGTTACAAGTATGACAAGCTGCACAAAATTTTTTTGTGTAGTTTATGTATCCATATGTTTGGAATATTCGATTTACTAACTGTACCATCCCCCCTGTTGAGACATGGCACTGCCCATAGCTCAACAAAGCTGCATATCTAAATAAATTAGACGGCAATATCGGTTTTCTTTCTTTGGAAATGTACAGTCCATTCTCAAAAATTGCACCTCGTTTTACCCATTTTTGTTTTTCTGCTTTTGTAGTAAGTATCTGCATTGTTTTTAATATGTCTAAATCTAAAATCTCAGAGGGTTGTAATTCCTCATTTAAAAGTAAAGTTTCTGAGTCTGAGGCTGCTTGCTTTGCAGCTGCATCAGCTCGTGCATTACCTTTTGAAATCTTATCCTGTTGTTTTGTATGAGCTACACATTTACAAATAGCTACTTTGGTAGGTAACTGAATAGATTCTAATAGCTCCAAAATAAATTGCGCATGATTAATAGGTTTTCCACTGGATGTAATCATTCCTCTATTTTTCCATTGTTGTGCAAATACATGTACTATAGAAAAAGCATACTGACTGTCAGTATATATGTTTATACACTTGTTTTTTGCTAAAGTACATGCTCTCGTCAAAGCTATCAACTCTGCTGCTTGTGCAGATAAGTTGTGTGGTAAGGATTGAGCTTCTAAATTTTCAGTGTCTGTAACTACTGCATATCCCACCAGATTCTTCCCTGTAGGACCCCTTCTGCATGAGCCATCCACGTAATATGTCACCTCAGCATTATCCAACGGCATATCTGTAAGATCTTGTCTAGGTAAAGCTAACTGTTCAATTTCCTGCAGGCAGCTGTGTGGTGTGCCCTCCGCAGGAGTTGGAAGTAATGTTGATGGATTCAATGTCGTACATCGTTCAATTGTCATATGAGGTTGGCTCAGCAGTATAGTCATACATGAAAGATGTCTAGCAGGAGAAAGGTATGCCATTTTCTCTTGTAGTAAAATTATTGCAACTGCATGAGGCACTCTCAATGTGAGAGGGTGAAATAACACCACTAAGGCCGAAGCCTGTACTGCCATTGTGGCTGCAACTACTGCTTGTACACAGTGAGGCAAAGATCGCGCCACTGGGTCTAACTGTGATGAATAGTAAGCTATGGGGCGTTGCTTGTCCCCATGTTGTTGCATCAATACTGACGTCATGTACCCTTGCTTACAATCTACGGTCTGAAAAAAACGTTTGTGATAATTTGGAAGTCCTAAAACTAATGAAGAAGCTATCAACTGCTTCAACCTGCAGAAAGCCATTTCTGCTTCTGTTGTCCATTGTAAAATATCTTGTGCTGCCATTGGTGTCTTATATATCAAATCAGTCAGTGGAGCAGATTCTAAAGCATAATTTGGTATCCAGCTCCGACAAAAATTAGTTGTACCTAAGAAAGACATCATTTCTTTCTTGGTTGTTGGTTTGGGTGCTTGCAAAATTGCTGTTTTTCTTTCCTCATCTAGTATTCTACCTTCATTGGATATTACATATCCCAAGTATCTAACTTGTTTTCTCCAAAGTTGTAACTTACTTTTGTTTACTTTGTGTCCTTGAATTGCTAAAAATTTCAATAATGCTAAAGTATCCTCCCTGCACTGCTGCTGGGTGGGGGCTGCTAGCAAGATGTCATCTACATAAAGTAGAATTTGACTACCTTCCGGTGGGGTAAACCCTGCCAGGTTGCTAGCCATTTCTTGTGCAAATATTGTTGGGCTCTCACAATATCCCTGTGGTAGTCGAGTATATGTATACCTTTTACCCTGAAATGTAAATGCAAACCAATATTGACTATCAGGATGTATAGGTATTGAAAAGAAGGCATTGCTAATATCTACCACAGAGAAGTACTTCTGTTGTGGTTCTAAATCATTTAACAAGGTATGTGGGTCTGGCACCATAGGTGCTCTAGGTATTACTGCATTATTTACAGCTTGTAAATCTTGTACCATCCGCCATTCCCCGTTTGCTTTTTTACCAGGAAATAGGGGTGTATTACATGGTGAATCAGGAGATTCTACCAGTACTCCTTCTTTGAGTAATGCTGCTATTATAGGCTTAATTCCTATTTCTGCATCCTTTGTCAAAGGGTATTGTCTTTTCTGTGGTCTAAAAGCTGACTTTGGGGTAATTGTAACTGGTCCTACTGTTCGAATAAGTCCTACATCTGACTTGCCTGTTGACCACAGAGTTGTTGGAATTTCACACAAGGCCTTTTCTTCTTCTTCTAATAAAAATGCTAATCAGCTGTCCTCGCTAGATTGCAAGTGTACAGCTGGATGTGTCTGTGTCAACCAATTCAGTTTTTGTTTTTGTATCCCTTGTCCTGACAGTTCTAAATCAGTCTGTTTCTCCCATCTTGTTACTTTTTCTCCTAAGTCTGCCCATTTAACACTTTTGTTCTTTGTCAGGCTGACATGTGGCAACCGATTTGATCTATACAATGCAAGGAATTCTTGAGGTAATGAACAGCTAACTACACTGTTCCCCTCTGTATCCCAGTACAAAGTACGCAAAACCAATCTAGTTGCACGATTTCTAAACAGTTCTTGCTCATACTCTCTATCAGGTCCTGGAGTAGTACAGTAGTATAGAGTACAGTGTAACAAATGCTGTTGATCAGTGTCAAGGGAGGGGGCTTTACTGATGGCTACGTTCATCAGTTCCTCGGTCACTGCCCCTGGACCAGTCGTGACTAGGTCCTGGCTGTACCAATAAAAGGTTTCACCCTCCGATCGCACTACAAAGGTATCCATTTGTCTCTGTGCCTCCATACCTTGTACAGTTGGAACTACTGCTATGCCAAATATCTGCATAAGGTCCCTGCCCAATAGGTTTACTGGACACTTTGCAGAAACAACTACTTTACTTCTCTGGGTCATACCTGAAACAGGGTCAGTTATTGCTATATCATGGGAGAGTGGCTCCCTGTATAGCTGTCCATTTGCTGCTTTTACTAATATATAATCAGGTGATTCAGAATGTTCTGGTAACTTGAAGGGGTGTATCAAAGTCCGTGATGCTCCTGAGTCACATAGGAATTTGACTTCCCTTCCCTCCACCAGAAGTGTCACTTCTGGTTTTGCATCTGCTAGGTAGAGCTCCAGGCTCAACAATGCTAAATCTAAAATTTAATTTCCATTTTCGTCTAAGTCAATTTGTACTTCCTCTACTCCTTCTACTACATTGGCATTTGTCTTTTCTATTCTAGCTGTTACTCGTGATTCCTGACTTTCATATGATGTATCCTCACTATCATATAAGTCCTCATCCCCTTTATCTTCCGTCGTTGCTTTCTTATTTTGTTTACAGTCCCTAGCTAGATGCCCTTTCTTTCCGCACTTGAAGCATTCACCTCTCTTTTTCCTCTCTTCAAAATCTTCTGATCGTTTATCAGATTGCTTGTTTCCCTGGGCATTCTTCTTGCCCTTTTTACCTGACTGCAATACAAATACTTCAGCTCCGTCCTCAGCAGTGAAGACTTGCGCCTTCTTTTTCTTTTTACTATTAAAATGTCTCTCAGCATGTCTAGCGTATTCGATTAAGGCTTGTAGCCTCCCTGTTCGATGATCTATCATATGCTTCGTAATGAAGCTACTAATAGGTGCAATGCAACCTTTCAAAAATGCATTTTTTAATTGTTGTTCATACGGGGAATCAGTTGTTTGGTTCTCAGGAACCGACATACCGCTATGATTATTAAAGCATTCTAATAATCTAGCATAATATCCATCTATTGTCTCATTTTCCTGTTGCATGCATTGATTAATGCAAGTCCAGTCTGCTCTAGGTTTCCATTTCTCAGAGATTCTGTCTGTCAGACCTTTCACTCTGTTGTCTAACTCTGCGTCACTATGTGGGAGTGGCCTAAGTTCTGCATTACGAGGATTCCAGGTGCCACAAATCATGTGCCAATCTGGACCTATAATTTGTCTTACTACTTTTTCTACTTCTTCCCCATTCAAGTGGTAACTTAACCTCATGCCTTGTAAATCTTCTAAAAATTTCGTAAAATTAACTTTCGGATGGGGGATTCCCTCAGTAGCCTTCCGGATATCTTCCAGTGTCCATGGTCTATATACTAAGAGTGTTGGATCCTGCCCTTCCTGTCCTGCCTGAGGATTTGGAACTTCTATAAGTGGGCATATTTCTTCCTCACTCTCATCCTGTAGATTTCTCTCTATCTGGTATAATTCTGTGTCCCTATGTGTTTTACGTGTTCGGGACCTAGTCTCAATAGGATCTCTAACAAATGGTTGTGGTCTTACTGAAACTTCAGGATAATGCGGAGGTGGACCAGCCTGTCCACTCGCTTCATATCCTGAAAAGGGTAAGGGAGGGGGCAAGGGAGGAGGAGGAGGCACTGTAGCTATTATCAAGTTATTATCCTCTTTGTCTAAAAATAATGTTTTTGAATTTTTAAGCTTCTGTTCCCTACGATTTGCTTCCTCAATCCACCTGTGTGCTTGAGGTATGCTTAGTTGGCATTGCTTTTTTGCCTGACCTCCTGCATCAGATTTAAGCTGTTTAAGGAGTTTAACAAGTGTAAGTTTATCTAGTTTACCATCAAATTCATATTTGTTAACCCATTTCGTATAATACCTAACATTATCAGCACGCTGTAATTGCATGTATTTTGCGTCTTCGTTAGGCGGATCTCGCGAGGTTTTAGTGCACTGATTACCCATGTCAAAGAAAATGTTACATAACCCTTTTTTATCATGTGATGTCAATTTTTTAGTTCCTGTTTACAGTTTATCTAGAATAACTGTCTACCTTATTCTGTTACCCTGATCTATGACAAAATATACAGTACTTCCTTTTGTCCCTGATCTGCAAAACAAATCTTGACAATAATATACTGAAACCTAGTCCCTGATCTAAAACAGAAAAAAAGGCAAATTCTTCCTACCTGAGCCTCCTGGTCTTGAAAATGGTCAAATTCCGCTCTTTGGCCACAGATCAGAAAGTGGCCAGCCTCTTTACACACGACAATTCAGTCGGAGGTCTTTTCACTCAAGAAGAACCATTTTGGTAACTTCTCCTGCGCAGTATTCGACCATCGATACACTCTGATCTGCAGCTTACCAAGGGAATTCTGTCTCGAAAGGACCAAACTGTTAAATAAAAAATCAGAATTCAATACACAGGAGGTTCAGATTCAAAAGTTTACTAGTGTACACCAGGAGGCAAAAAAACATACAAGTACAGAATTTTGTCTGACATGATGCAGGAAGTACAGAATATTTTATAGTGTTTGCATTCAAGTTATGCCCACCTTACTGACGTGGTTAGTCACAAGGCATCTGCATCACTTTTACTAACAGTATTCTATTCATCTAATAATGCTGATGCAGTACATTTAAAAAAAACTTTTCCTTTAGATACAATACGGCCTTGCTATCCAGCTGGCCAGTCATAATGTCTTTCTGTAAAGTTACTTCTTAAAGGTCTCATATCAGTTAAAATACAATAGCAGATTCAGACTTTAAATTCACCTCTTTGTTCACTGTTTCACTTTCTCACCAGCTGTGTTCTTATCTTACAGGGACAAATTACTACATCAGGAAAGGAAGATCCAAGGACAAGTTATCTTATCAGGAAGAAGCAGAAGATTTACACATTTTAATTTCCTGACCCAGCAGATAATCACTTATGAAAAGCATAACATTAAGCTTGCTGAGCTGGCAGCTGCCAGGGTCAGGGGTCAAAGCACACTGCAGTTTCAGAAGCTACTTGCATTTACACATGAATTTATCCCTTCTGTTATATGATTAATAGAATAAAATGCATTATAAACTACCTTGCTTTTAAACTAGCATTTCACATATATTTAAATACATATTTTTCTAACACACACGTGGGGTTGTCAGGGGCTGAATCTGTGTCATCGGTTGGCATCCCACAACTGTCAACCCCATACCCGCACACAGTCACAATGCCCACATATACCCCATCATCAGTGGCCACAGATAAGGGACAGTTGGCGGGTGGTGGCATGGAACAGGCTACTGTGGTGACTATGGCAAGGGAGGGTGCAGGCACTAGCCATAGCCAGTGTGTTGGCGAGGTCCCACATAGGCATATGAGCAGTGCTGCTCAGAGGAGGATTGCAGCCCATCATGCCCCTGTTGCAAGTGCCACAGCAGCAGTCACCAGATGCATGTTTCAGGCCATCACGGCGGCACAGGCACGTAATGAATGTAATACCAGACATATACACAGGGTCATGGATGAGCATATCCCTGGTGTCTGTGGTGATATGTACTCACTGCAGCCATCTGTGAGCATACTGGGGTAATGGATAGATGGTGGGAGAGACCTTGGCACTCCTCCACTGTGGAATATCTGTGCTTGAGCATTTGGCAAATGTTGGCCAGCAGCCATGTGGATGTAGGGCAGCACCACGATCAGCTGAGGGTCTACTTGGCCATGCACCATCACTTTCCCATGCTGGCAGTCTCACCAGCACTACTGAAGGGGGTGTGCTGTCCACACCATGATGCAGCAGGCCATGGGCACATGATCCTGGCTGGTCCCAACAGGGATGCGGATCCAGCAGGCAGCAGTCACCATCGAGGAGTAGTACTGCATCTGGACTCAGCCCTCATGGTGCCAGTGATACCCTCGGCAGGCCCAGTTCCCGTGTCCATGGCCAGAGATGGTGAACTGTACACCCTGCCATGTACAGCCCACAGCTGTCCAAAATACCCCTATGTAGGGACTGTGTGCATACAAACACATCAGCATCAGACAAGTCACCTCCACACACACACACACACATACACACACCACCCTTGCACAGCGCATTTAATGAACACCCTCCAAACACACACATGATGTCAACTGTATGGCCCAGCCTAGTCTTCTGGCAAGCCCACACAACATCCTGTGCATATTATGATACCTGTTCCACATCCATGCCATCCATGCCATCGATGCAGGGACATGCTAATATGGGTTTGATGCACAGAGTGACTTTAGTAGAGTGTAGCTATTTAATGTTGTGTATGGTGCTGTCATCTGGCATTTGGAATGAGTACACATCAGAGTGTGTGTATACCTTTTCAACCATGATGCATTATTGGTGTTCTCACATGCTGTATTCTGTTTGTGTTACAGGTGTCTGTGTGTCAGCAGGATGTGGCCCTGCTGACATCACCAATGAGGGGTATGGCGGTGTTGTAACACATCAACCAAGTCATTGTCGAGGTACAGCTGTATTTGCACACATTTTCCAGGTCTGTGTAACAGTTCTTGCATGTGCCTCACAGCTTATAGGAATGAGGGGTTGTATCTCAGTCTATGGTAGTTGACATCAGCTCTAACATTGTGGACAATGGTAAGTGTGGTGAGTGGAACACACCTCAGATTGTTAACGCCCTCCACCACAGAGGATATTGTGTTGACCAAACACACAGAGAATACTGTTCATACACACACACATGCATGCACAGGATCACCGTTGCTAGTATTGTGCTTAGAACCCCTTACCCATTAAGTTGTGGTACCACACTATTATGTAATTATTACAGGTGGCACAGGACTACTAGTGTGATGAGTGCTACAAGGTACCTGTAAGGTGAATAACATCATGTGGCCTTGTGGGGTATGGCAATGTTGGCTGTACTGGGTGTGAGAGTACTCATAATAGTGTCACATACAAGTCTACACACTCATAACCATTGCTATACACACCAGCACGCGTGCACACACACACACACACACACACACACACACACACACACACACACACACACACACACACACACACACACACACACACCCATTTGCCAGTACTGACATTAGCAAACCAACCTATCTTGTTATTCATACCATACTGTTCCATATTGTTGCACAGGGCTTATAGGGCTGAAGAGCATCTACAGATACCACTACAGTTGATGTGAACAGTGGACCTTACACAGTAGACTTAGGAATGTGTACTGTAAGTACCATGTCATAAAATATGAAACCATGCCCATCCAATGGATGATGTTCACACACAAACACAAGATACTCTTCTTTCACACACATTTGCCAGGACTGAGATTAGAACCCCTACCTATCTATTTATTGTTACTACATTGTTACACATTTATCACACATGCCACAGAAGTTATGGGGTGACACTTGTCCAAAGGTACTTCTAAGGTGAGGGACATCAGCAGGCCTTGCAAATTATGGCAATGGGTGATGTACTGGGTAAGAAAGGCCACAAAATACTGTAACATACACATATACACACTTATACACAATAAAACACACACACACACACACACACACACACACACACACACACACACACACACACACACACACACACACATGTTTGCCAGGACTCATATTAGAACCTCTTGCTATGTATTTATTGGTATTATAGTGTTACGCAGTTACCACACACACCACAGAGATTATAGGTTGTGGAGTCTCCTAAGGTACCTATATAGTGAATAACATCTACAGCACTTGTAAGATATGGCAATGGTAGTTGTACTGGGTGAGATTGGCCACCAACTACTTTCACCTACATGTTTACACACTCACAAACACTTTTATACACAGTAATGTACACACACACATTTGACAGTACTAAGATCCATAGGTTCAAAGATTTATAGGTGTATATGTGGCAAATGGCCATGGAGGCTTTACAAGGCTGAGAATACACTGGCATCATGCCAAATGGCAATACTCCCCAGTGTATCTACTGAGTATAGTCACTGGAGTGATCCCCAGGGTGGGTATTCTATTCCCCATCCACTCCTTCTGATTTCTCTTGAAGAGGACCAGTGATGTGCTCTGCTTGACAGCTATGTGATGTCTATTCCATAGCGTGGCCATTCTCTGGGCTGTGACCCTGTCCCTCCAGCATGTCCTGTTGATTGTGAGGATGGGGTTGAGGAATCTGGGGCATGTTGTGTGGACAGACTGGTTTCTTCAGATGTAACATTCCTGACAGGGTTGGTTCAGACATGGCTCTGTATGTCAGGCAGAAACTGCATCTAAGTAGCCAATATGAGATAGAGATTCATTGCAGTTGGTGGAGTCTGTTTGTATGGGGCAAGTGTGTAGTCCCCAAGATCCTCTTTGTGAGGTACATTTTCAGCCTCTCCTGTTGTTGTTGGTGTCCAGTGGGGTACATGGCAAATGGGCTATATTACACATTGGCCTACTGAGGGAAGTGTGCAGGGAAACACTGTCCTTTTACTTCCCGGATTCAACACCCTTAGTCAGGAGAAGTGACACATGGAAGGACTTTCAGAAGACAGTGGCACTGTGGTGATCACCAGAGAGCTCTACTGTCAACCTGTGTTCCCAGTTCCATTATATCAACATCATTGTTCAGTGGACTACCATCAATGTACTACTTTATGGGAACCATGTCGTACCCAAAGGGGATGGCGGCATATCATCTGGCATTGAACTTATGTCCAGGGTTCTGACAACAGTCATAGGTTTCAGAGAAGCCTTTGTGAAGGATGTCAACCTCACATGGGGGGGTAATAGCATCCACCTTGCAGTCATCTGCAAACATTTCCAGCCAGGGCGCCTTTGTATTGGGCTGCTCCTCAGAGGTGTAGATCCCAAACATGAGGGGACCCAGGTCCACAACCTGTGGGACTCCACTCATGACTGCTCAGCAGTCTGACATGGAGTCTGCTGCTTTCACACTGTAGGTTCTATCTGTGAGCCAGTTTGCAGTCCACCTACTGATGGAGGGGTTGCTGCCTACCTGAATGTGTTTGTGTATGATTCCTGAGTGGATAATCATATCCAAGGATTAGATGGGCTGCCTATCCTGTTATCTATTCCATACTGTCACATAGTTATTGCACATGGTACAATAGTTATAGGGCTGCAGAGTGTCTACAGGTCACTCTACAGTGGATGACAACTGTGGGCCTTGTAATGTGGACACTGGGACATGTATTGGGTGGTCAACAGCAAAAAGTATCAAAACTCACTCCTCAATAGATATGGGTCTCACACACACACACAACAACCCCCCCACAGACAGATACTGTTCTTACACACACACACACACACACACACACACACACACACACACACATACACACACACACACACACACACACACACACACACACACACACACACACACTTGCTAGGACTGAGATTAGTACCCCTACCTATCTATTTATTGCTACTACAAAGTTACACATTTATCACACACATCACATAGATTATAGGGTGAAGGTTGTCCAAAGGTACTTCTAAGGTGTGGAACATTAGCCCTTGTAAACTATGGCAATGTATGATATACTGGGTGAGAGGCCACAAAATACTTTCAACTGCACATATATACACTTACACACACATATTTGCCAGAACTGGGATTAGAGCTCCTGCCTAACTAGTTATTGTACTATATTGTTACACAGTTATCGCATGTGCCACAGAGCTTATGGAGCTAATGTCTGATGCAAAGGACTTCTAAAGTGACTGTTATTTGCAGGACTGCTAAAGTAGGGCAATGGGAAGTGTACTGAGTTTGAATTGAACTAAAAACTTTAAACTAAACACACACAGACACACATGTTTTACATTTGCCAGGACTGGGATTAGAACTCCTACCTAACTAGTTGTTTGTACTACAGTATTATGCAGTTATCACATGCGCTACAGAACTTATGGAGCTGAGACCTGATGAAAAGGGCTTCTAAGGTGACTGCTATTTGCAGAACTACTAAAATAGGATAATGGGAAGTATACTCTGTTCGAACGGACCCAAAGTCTTTAACTTATAAACACACACAATTTTACATTTGCCAGGACTAGGATTAGAACTCCTACTTAACTAGTTATTTGTACTATAATGTTATGCAGTTATTACATGCACCACAGAGTTGACGGGGCTGAGTTCTGACAAAAGGGACTTCTAAGGTGACTTATCTGCAGGACTGCTAAAGTAGGGCAATGGGAAGTGTACTGGGTTTGAATGGACCCATAATCTTTAACTTATAAACACACACACTTTTACATTTGCTTATAAACACACACACACTTTTACATTTGTCAGGACTGGGATTAGAAGTCCTACCTATTTTTTTGTACTACAGTGTTATGCAATTATCCATATGCCGCAGAGTTGATGGGGCTGAGGTCTGACAAAAGGGACTTCTAAGGTGACTGTTACCTGCAGGAGTGATAAAGTAGGGAAATGTGAAGTGTACTGAGTTTGAATGGACCCAAAATCTTTGGCTTATAAACACACACTTTTACATTTGACTGGACTGAGATTAGTGCTACACAGTTACTGCACGGACCACAGAGCTTATAGGATTGAGGGCTGACGAAAGGGACTTTTAAGGTGACTGATATCTGCAGGACTGCTACAGTAGGGCAATGGAAAGTGTACTGGGTTTGAATGGACCCAAAATCTTCAACGTATAAATACACACACACTTTTACATTTGCCATGATTGAGATTAGCTCACTAGTTATTTGTACTATAGTGTTACACAGTTATTGCACAAGCCACAGGGCTTATAGGGCTGAAGCTAGATGAAAGGTACTTCAATGGTGACAGACATCTTCATAGGTTCATAGGTAGGTACTAGGCTATCGGCCCAAGGGCCTACGTAAGCCTAGCCAGCAAGGTTCCATAGCTTACGCCAACCAAGAAAGTTATTTTCCTGTGCCACTGTCCAGCAGAGACACAGAAGTGATCCCTGGGGACTGCTAATGTAGGGCAATGTGAAGTGCACTGGGTGGGGAAGGCCTAGATCCTACTGACAATTCTCTAAGTGTATGAGCATGCCCAGTGTGACCTTCTATAGTTAATGTAGGCCTCATTCCAGGGATTGTTGTACTCCAGTCAGGTTTGTATTGTGCTACAGCTATACCTCCCAACCTATTGGTGCAGGATATCTGGAGATAGCCTATCAAAATGGGGAGACAATGGGCCATATGATGATTGTGACTATTTCTCTCAGTAATGTATGGGTTGCTAGGGTTACAGGGTTTGTTTTAGCAGACATCTGACATATATGACGTTTGACACTGTCATGTATTGTTTCAGTACCTTGTAACATACCTCCTCAGATCATCACAGTGATTTACCAGAGGACTACAGCATGGATGATGCACACACCAATATTATAGGCCAAATGCTATACATTCATGTACAATCCAGCCTGTTGAGAGGTGTGCCTACAACTAATTGACTGCTGGAGCTGTGGAAACAGTCCAGCACCTTGGTGATATGCTACAATGGTTTCATAGTTTCATAGTTTCATAGTTTCATAGTATAGTACTAGGCTATCTGCCCTGGGGCATTTGTAAGCCTAGCCATAGTGATATGGCTTTTGCCCCCCCCCATGAAATGGTACAAAAATGTACAGAATAAATCTAGAATACTGTGCCTCTGTCTAGTAGTGACACAGTGAAGGTCCCCTTATATAATAGAATTAGTTTACTGTGCCCCTGTCTAGCAGTGACACATATGTGACCCCTGGGGTGAACTTACGATCTCCAATCCACTCATCAAGATTTCTCTTGAAGAGAGTCAGTGAGGGGCTCTGCCTAATACGAACTGGGATCCTGTTCCAAAGCATGGGAAGCCTCTGGGTTATGAATCTATCCCTCCAGCATGTCCTATTCATACTTGTGCCAAGGTTTAAGTCTTTAGCTCTCATGGTCCTGATGGATTTGGATTTTTTGAGGTGGAGCATGTCCATCAGATCCTGATTGGACATGGCCTTGTACGTCAGGCAGAGATCACCTCTGAGCAGGCGGTATGCTACTGAATAGAGCTGAAGTTTCTTTAGTCTGGCAGAATAAGACATATGTTGGAGACCCTTGATCCTTTTGGTGAGGTACTTTTGTGGTCTCTCCAGCTGTTGCAAGTGCTGGTTGAGGTACATACCAAATGGGGCATTGTACTCAATCATGGGTCTGATGAGGGAGGAATATAGGGGTACAATGACATCCTTGGATCTGGAAGTGAAACTGTTCATGATGAGGTGTGCAAGGTAGAATGTTTTTCTAACCACTTTGGCAACGTGGGTGTCAAATGAGAGGTCGCTGTCTACTTGGGTCCCTAGGTCTCTGATTACTTTTTCCGTACTCAGTGGGTTGCTGTCTATGTGATAATTTGTGGGTACTTTGTTTTTTCCAAAAGGGATGACTATACATTTTTTGGCATTTAGTTTAAGGCCGTGACTACGGCACCAGTTGTCCGTTTCAGTGAGGCCTTTTTGTAGGATGTATGTATCTGCTGGTGTATCGACTATGGCGCCTAGTTTGCAGTCATCTGCGAACTTTGTCAGCCACAGCCCACCCATGTTTGCTTTAACATCTGAGAAATAAATGCTGAACAAGAGGGGTCCCAGGACAGATCCCTGTGGGACACCACTTGTGACTGGCTTTGAGTGTGACATTGCTCCAGCGATTTTAACTTTATGGGTTCTGTCCTTTAGCCAGTTTGCAACCCATCTAGTGGCATAAGGGTTTACTTTTAAGCTGTTTAGCTTATCTATGATGCCTGAGTGGGGTATTGTGTCAAAGGCCTTAGCCAAGTCCAGGTATGCTGTATGGACTGCTTTGCCCTCATCAATGGCTCTAGTGACTGTTTCGAAAAAGTCAACCAGGTTTAAAAGGCAGGATCTGCCCTTTACAAAGCCTAACTGGGTGGGGTCAAGCATCTGTAGGTCCCCTATGTCTCCGTTTATGAGTTCCATAATGATTCTTTCCATAGCTTTGCAGACCAGGCTGGTTAAGCTTATGGGGTGGTAGTTCCCAGGGTCTGTAGAGGTACCCCCTTTGTGGAGTGGGACCACTGTTGCTGTACGCCAGTGATCAGGTACATATCCTGTAGTAAGGCTAAGGTTAAATAGCATTTTTATGTGCGGGTTTAGCTCCTCTTGGAGTTCACGTAGCACGCAACCCGGGATACCGTCAGGTCCCATTGATGCTGTGTTTTTAGCTTTGTTGAGGGTGGTTCTCACTTGGACATCTGAGATGACAGGGAGATTACATTCAGCTGGGATAAGTATTTCTTCTTTTGGGGGTGAAGGAGGCGAGAAATTTGCACTGAACCTGTCAGCCAGAATGTTAGCAATATCTGTGGGTTCAGTGTATTTTTTGTTGTTGTGAACCAACTCTGAGCATATCTGAGGGTTTCCGCCCAGGTTTCTAACATAGCTGAAGAAGGCTTTGTGGTTATCTTTAGTGTCCTTAGTGATTTTTCTCTCAAAGTTTGCCTTGGATGTTTTTATGAGAGAACGTAGTTTTCTGCTAATGTTGATCAGAGATGTCTTCCCTTCATGGGATTTCGCTCTTACTTACAAAACACTTTTCCTTGAAAGCCACACTCATTTGGGTAACCAACCAGATATATGAGTCATGAATCTGGACATTCTGTGATACTCTGTACAGTTGACAGGCAGGGCTAGGAGAATGCATTTCTGTTCTGGCATGGTCTGATTTCCAGTCCATGGTTGGGTAATATAAGTCAGGCAGGATGAGGGTGACAGGCAGACACCAGATAGATTTGTAGGGTATAAGATATGTGGGGAGGTGTCCTTGGTCAGATATGTTGGCCTATAGCTACCAGTACTTTGCATAGGGTCTTCTCAAAAGGTTGACTGCACTTGGAGGGTCTTGTGTGTGTCAGACTGTTTGACCAGCCTGGAGGTGTGTGTCTCACATATGCGTATGGCCCACCTCATTTTGCTTCACTGGCTACATTTTGGGGTCAGGATGTTGCACAGGATGAGTGATCAGGGAAGGGTGTGTTACTCCCCATGGCTGTGGACCAGGGTTCTGTGGTTGCAAACATGTCACCATCTTCCAGGATTAGGACTGCCTGCAATGGGTGCATTCTCCTAGCCCTGCCTGTCAACTGTACAGAGTATCACAGAATGTCCAGATTCATGACTCATATATATCTGGTTGGTTACCCAAATGAGTGTGGCTTTCAAGGAAAAGTGTTTTGTAAGTCACTCAGGGTTGAAGTCAGATATTACTAACAGTTGACATTGTAGTTTCAGACTTCATACCCTTCAGACATCCCATGTTAATACAATCATTCCATCAACTTTCTAACATTATTAGAGCAGTATTTCAAATGTGTCCTCCTCTTTGGACCTTTATCACTCCATTATTTATGGCTTTGTCCAGATTTCTGGCTCTCTAACACTGACAGGTTTGCTCCTAGCAATTAGCAGCATGGCCTTTCTTTGCATTTTGTAGACTGTGTTATGTTGTTATGGACCCCATGACACTCCCTAACATGGCACTGTGGGTGAGGCATGGGCATTTGCCAGAGGCCTGTAGGCCAGGTGTGACAGATGCAGGCCATCTGTAAAAGACAGTGCATTCTGATGATCATATGTTCCCAAGCTGCCAGCAGTGGACAGCCCTGGGATGGCACCAGTAAGTTGACTGGGTGTTACTGACAATTGCTTTCTGTTCATGTTGAGCCATCACCATATCTCTCAACCTGGAAACATCAAAAATCTGGACAAGACTCATGAAAAATAGGTACAAATCTGTACGTGATTAACATCAAATTTGCATACATAATTACGTAACCCCCCCACTCCAATGGAATTGTGGGATACCTACTTTCAAACGCAAACTGAAGAACAGACAACCAAAATGTGGCACCAGAGTCCTCCTGCAGCCATTCCAGTGTCCTATTACCTGTCTATTTCACCGCATTTACCATAAACACTAATGTGTATATACTGCATTTCCCTCTATTTAATTTCTGATCACATACTTAAGTTTTCTGCACGCCTCTTTTTGAATGGCTACTTTGCATTTACTTACCAACTGTGTACTAACTCTTTATGCTTGCATATTGTCTCCTTACACCTCCTCTGAAATGGGTTACTTCTCAGCCTAATCAGACCTCCCCAGTCAGTAACTAACATAAGTAAAATGACACCATGAAAACAAATGGAAGCATTTTGTATCTACTACAAAAAAAAATAAATAAAATAACAAAAGAATATTTTACAAACAAGCATGCAACAGGATGACATTTATTGGCCAGATTATTACCAACTTTATGGCTTCAATGCTATCCAGAAAAACTGCTATGTTTTTACAAACGTGTAATAGTTACATCTATATACAACTGTGGGATGAGAATTCTGTATATCATGAATGCTGTAACACCCTGCAATAACAACAACACTTAGATGTTAACTGATAAAATGTAATCCATGCAAACATGATTACAGTAAGGTAAATTTAGAACAACTGGTCAGTGGTAATTTCAATTATGTATCTGAAAAATAAAGAAACATGTAACTTATTACTACGTGACAGAAACAACTCTTCTATAATCACCATACAAAAATTTGGGTACTGTCAAAATTGTCATTTCTGCTGTAACCTCCGCAAAATAAAGGCTGGTGTTGTCAAAATACCATGGAACACTCTCAGTATAAGTGACGAAAACAAAGAAAATCATCATTCAGCAGTGTCTGCCTTCAGCAGCCCAAACTATACCGGCATAATGCAGTTTCAATAGTGAACATATGCAGAATCTGCAAGATATACTAAACTTTCCCGTTTATTATTTTATTATTATACTTCCTGTGAAAAATACTTGTGTGTATGCATGTATCCATATGCAAGTAGCTATGCGCAGCTCGATCACCAAGAGTATCCTCATTATACACATTCCAAACTTTATGCAACTAAGTTAGCCATCAAAGTACATAAAATCTAGAGGACGTACATAAATGCTGAACATGCATGTAGCTGAAAACCTCATAAAATTACAAAGAGAAGCATGCTGATAAACCAACCTTCTCATCTTCCAGCACCAAGGTCCAAATGTGCCACCTGTGAAATATGAAGGTGGTTGCAATGGTAGCTGTAAATATATACCTAAATATAAATCTAAGAATGGGAGGTATGATGGTAGCACCACAGAGCACAAAGCAATGTAAAAAGCATCTGCTCATGAAGGCATGTTGCACAAAATCTGAAGATGCAATGCATGAAAGTTTTTGGCAACAACTGCTATTACTTTAGTTTCATTTAATTTGTATTGTTGGGTTAAAATATATCTGCCAGCCTGTGCTTTCAGCCAAAATAATAAATGGTTTCCTACCTAACCTGACATGTTTCCGAATGCTGCAGCTAATGAATAAATTGCCAGAATCCACTCCTTCCAAAGCCGGTGGTGTTTTCTTTCCTACCCGACTTGTTCCCGAATGCTGCAGCTGTTGAATAAAGAGCCAAAACCCAAAATCCACTCCTTCCAGAGCTGGCAGATAGAGCAAGCTGCTAGCATAACTACCGTCTTGATGCAGCTGTTGTACTCGTTTGAATATCTAGTGTTAAAGTGCTCATTTGAATTACCCGCTAACCGCTCGCACTCGCAGATCACAGGGAAAGCCGGAAATGTGCCCTTGGAGCCCTTGAGCTCAATTCCAACAGGCTGATAGCTCTGATGTAGCTGAAGTCATCACGTGCGTGATGACGTCAGCTCAAAATAAAAAAACGGAGAGAAAATTAAAAATAAAAAAAGCACTAAAGCTGGGAAAAGTCAGAAATGGAGGGGTGCCACTCGGGAATCGTGGCACCCCAGTATTTGGACCCCAAAACCCGGTAAAAATTGAGTTATTCGGTATGGTTGGGAGGTATGGCCATCACTCTAGTTGACAGCTGAATGCTGCTTAAGGCTAGGGACATGTTACTGCATTTCTATAGGACTATGGGGGGGTGACACATTTGTACACAGTACACATTTGCAGAGACTGTGCTGATATTTGCATTTTTGGTCCCATTTAGCATAGTGGTGTGCCCTATCTTTGAGACAACAAGCATAACAGTATCAACCATAAGTCAGATTGTTATGGCATAAACATTTGTATTTCAGACGTCTTACATTTCAGAGCCATACTGCCACTGCCAGACCTGCTGTGATATTACTGTGCAAGTCTGTAGGTTGGAATTTCATGGACGTTGCCATGTAGGGGCCTTTGCCAGACATTTCTGTATAGTTTTCTACAGCTGATCTGCTGGATGAGGCTGGGGGTGGGTATGGGATCCCCACTTCGACACCCATGCATGTGATCTAGAACCCCCCAGTTATTTGGCTCACCCCCACTGCAGTGGTATTTTGTCAATATGGGTGGTACTGTATAGTGGGGGTAAGCCAGTACTGGGAATACATTTCCTGCAGTCCCACAGAGCTGTCAGTTGTCTGCTGCTGTCCCAGTAAGCCACCCCATTCCTTTGCATGGTTACATCAATACCATAGATATGCTATCAGAACATTCTACTCCATTCATTTATTGTTAAGACAACTGACTTATGTTGTGCCTGAGGCAGTTGTGAGGGTGGTGCTTGAGAGCTGACTATGTCGGATGCATGCAGTACACTGCCTATACATGGTAAGGTATAGGTGGTGTGATGTTTGGCATCCATTTTACTATGTGCAAGTCAGAGAGAGAGAGAGAGAGATCAGACCCTTGGGCCCTACAATGTCAGTGTATGTACTAAGCATGGCCTTTTTGCCAAGGACAGGATATACTGGGCATGCCTCTGTCTGCCTACAGGGGTAGGCTCAGGATGTTCCTCCTCTGAGTCCCTCTATGCCTGTGGAGACCTTGGCAATGGCAGGGGGCTGTGTGGCCCTTTCCCATTTTGTTCCTGCTGCAGCTGTTTCCATAGGATCATATTGTGTAGCATGGCACATACTATGAACATGTGTGCACATGAGGCTGGACAGTACTGCAAGGCTCCAACGGATATGGCAAGGGACCGGAACCAGGACTTGAGCATCGCAAACACACATTCTATAATGAGTCTGGTTTGAGTGTGTGACTCATCATGGCATTCTTGTATGGGTGTGTGTGCATTTCTGATGGGTGTCATCAGCCATGGCTCGAGTGCGTAGCCAGCATCCCCCACCAGATGGCCATAAAAGATGTCCCCACTGGCAAACGCCTGGTACAGCTGTGATGAATGCCAGATGTGAGAGTCATGATAGCTTCCAGGGCTGCCAGCACACACATTCATGATAATGCCCTGGGCATCGCACATGGCCTGGCAGTTTATGGAGTGGAACCCCTTGCAGTTTAGGTAGACCCTACCCTGGTCACTGGGTGGTGCTTTGATGTGGATGTGCATGCAGTCTATGGCACCCAGTACCTCTGGGTAGTCTGCTACATGATGTAAGAAATGCATATTGCTGGTCTTCTCCTCACAGGTGCTGGGGAAGTAAATGTGCTCAGTGGCATGTGGTCACATGGCATCCAGGAAATGGTGGAGTATCCTGGATGCAGATGCCTGTGAGACCCCCATGATATCCTCAGTTGGTCTTTGGAGAGTACCTGTAGCTAGTATTTTTAAGGTTACACATACCTTGGTATCTACTGGGATGGTTTCCCTTCTGTTGGTTCTCGGTCTGAGGTGAGACCGGCACAGAACAATGAGTTGCTGAAGTATGTCTGTGTCCAACCTGTACTGCTCTACTATCTCCACATCATGTAGCCCCTGGTAGGTTACCTGTGGTCTGAACCCTCTTCTCCTCCTCCTCGGTCTGAGTTGGCTGTCAGCATTATCCTCCTCAGGGCCCTTGGCCTCTTGCACATACTGATAGATCAATGCAACAGCAGACCCTAACATTTTTTGCTAGTTTTGTCAGTTAAAATTTCCCCATATGTGTACACCTGTGGTGCAGAGTTTGGGGGAAAAAACAGACTGGAAGATGTTTGCATAGTTTATAGTGGTGAGCTGCAGATGTTGCCTGTGTGATTGGCTGACTATGATACATAGTTTATAGTGGTGTGCTGCAGATGCTGTCTGTGTGATTGGCTGACTATGATACATAGTTTATAGTGGTGTGCTGCAGATGCTGCCTGTGTGGTTGGCTGACTATGATACATAGTTTATAGTGGTGTGCTGCAGATGCTGCCTGTGTGATTGGCTGACTATGATACATAGTTCATAGTGGTGTGCTGCAGAAGCTGCCTGTGTGATTGGCTGACTATGATACATAGTTTTTAGTGGTGTGCTGCAGATGCTGCCTGTGTGATTGGCTGACTATGATACATAGTTTATAGTGGTGTGCTGCAGATGCTGCCTGTATGATTGGCTGACAATGACACATCGTTTATAGTGGTGAGCTGCACATGCTGCCTGTGTGATTGGCTGACTATGATACATAGTTTATAGTGGTGTGCTGCAGATGCTGCCTGTGTGATTGGCTGACTATGATACATAGTTTATAGTGGTGAGCTGCACATGCTGCCTCTGTGATTGGCTGTCTATGATACATAGTTTATAGTGGTGTGCTGCACATGCTGCCTGTGTGATTGGCTGACTATGATACATAGTTTATAGTGGTGTGCTGCAGATGCTGCCTGTGTGATTGGCTGACTATGATACATAGTTTATACGGGTGTGCTGCAGATGCTGCCTGTGTGATTGGCTGACTATGATACATAGTTCATAGTGGTTTGCTGCAGTTGCTGCCTGTGTGATTGGCTGACTATGATACATAGTTTATACGGGTGTGCTGCAGATGCTGCCTGTGTGATTGGCTGACTATGATACATAGTTTATAGTGGTGTGCTGCAGATGCTGCCTGTGTGATTGGCTGACTATAATACATAGTTTATAGTGGTGTGCTGCAGATGCTGCCTGTGTGATTGGCTGACTTTGATACATAGTTTATAGTGGTGTGCTGCAGATGTTGCCTGTGTGATTGGCTGACTATGATACATAGTTTATAGTGGTGTGCTGCAGATGCTGCCTGTGTGATTGGCTGACTATGATACATAGTTTATAGTGGTGTGCTGCAGATGCTGCCTGTGTGATTGGCTGACTATGATACATAGTTTATAGTTGTGTGCTGCAGATGTTGCCTGTGTGATTGACTGACTATGATACATAGTTTATAGTGGTGTGCTGCAGATGTTGCCTGTGTGATTGGCTGACTATGATACATAGTTTATAGTGGTGTGCTGCAGATGCTGCCTGTGTGATTGGCTGACTATGATACATAGTTTATAGTGGTGTGCTACAGATGCTGCCTGTGTGATTGGCTGACTATGATACATAGTTTATAGTGGTGTGCTGCAGATGCTGCCTGTGTGATTGGCTGACTATGATACATAGTTTATAGTTGTGTGCTGCAGATGTTGCCTGTGTGATTGACTGACTATGATACATAGATTATAGTGGTGTGCTGCAGATGCTGCCTGTGTGATTGGCTGACTATGATACATAGTTTATAGTGGTGAGCTGCATATGCTGCTTGTGTTATTGGCTGACTATGATACATAGTTTATAGTGGTGTGCTGCACATGCTGCCTGTGTGATTGGCTGACTATGATACATAGCTCATAGTGGTGTGCTGCAGATGCTGCCTGTGTGATTGGCTGACTATGATACATAGTTTATAGTGGTGAGCTGCACATGCTGCCTCTGTGATTGGCTGTCTATGATACATAGTTTTTAGTGGTGTGCTGCAGATGCTGCCTGTGTGATTGGCTGACTATGATACATAGTTTATAGTGGTGTGCTGCAGATGCTGCCTGTATGATTGGCTGACAATGACACATCGTTTATAGTGGTGAGCTGCACATGCTGCCTGTGTGATTGGCTGACTATGATACATAGTTTATAGTGGTGTGCTGCAGATGCTGCCTGTGTGATTGGCTGACTATGATACATAGTTTATAGTTGTGTGCTGCAGATGTTGCCTGTGTGATTGACTGACTATGATACATAGTTTATAGTGGTGTGCTGCAGATGCTGCCTGTGTGATTGGCTGACTATGATACATAGTTTATAGTTGTGTGCTGCAGATGTTGCCTGTGTGATTGACTGACTATGATACATAGTTTATAGTGGTGTGCTGCAGATGTTGCCTGTGTGATTGGCTGACTATGATACATAGTTTATAGTGGTGTGCTGCAGATGCTGCCTGTGTGATTGGCTGACTATGATACATAGTTTATAGTGGTGTGCTGCAGATGCTGCCTGCGTGATTGGCTGACTATGATACATAGTTTATAGTGGTGTGCTGCTGATGCTGCCTGTGTCATTGGCTGACTATGATACATAGTTTATAGTTGTGAGGTGCAGATGTTGCCTGTGTGATTGGCTGACTATGATACATACATTATAGTGGTGTGCTGCAGATGCTGCCTCTGTGATTGGCTGACTATGATACCTAGTTTATAGTGGTGAGCTGCACATGCTGCCTGTGTGATTGGCTGACTAAGATACATAGCTCATAGTGGAGTGCTGCAGATGCTGCCTGTGTGATTGGCTGACTATGATACATAGTTTATAGTGGTGTGCTGCACATGCTGCCTGTGTGATTGGCTGACTCTGATACATAGTTTATAGTGGTGTGCTGCAGATGCTGCCTGTGTGATTGGCTGACTAAGATACATAGCTCATAGTGGTGTGCTGCAGATGCTGCCTGTGTGATTGGCTGACTATGATACATAGTTTATAGTGGTGTGCTGCAGATGCTGCCTGCGTGATTGGCTGACTATGATACATAGTTTATAGTGGTGTGCTGCTGATGCTGCCTGTGTCATTGGCTGACTATGATACATAGTTTATAGTTGTGAGGTGCAGATGTTGCCTGTGTGATTGGCTGACTATGATACATACATTATAGTGGTGTGCTGCAGATGCTGCCTCTGTGATTGGCTGACTATGATACCTAGTTTATAGTGGTGAGCTGCACATGCTGCCTGTGTGATTGGCTGACTAAGATACATAGCTCATAGTGGAGTGCTGCAGATGCTGCCTGTGTGATTGGCTGACTATGATACATAGTTTATAGTGGTGTGCTGCACATGCTGCCTGTGTGATTGGCTGACTCTGATACATAGTTTATAGTGGTGTGCTGCAGATGCTGCCTGTGTGATTGGCTGACTAAGATACATAGCTCATAGTGGTGTGCTGCAGATGCTGCCTGTGTGATTGGCTGATTATGATACATAGTGTATAGTGGTGTGCTGCAGATGCTGCCTGTGTGATTGGCTGACTATGATACATAGTTTATAGTGGTGCTGCAGATACTGCCTGTGTGATTGGCTGACTATGATACATAGTTTATAGTGATGTGCTGCACATGCTGCCTGTGTGATTGGCTGACTATGATACATAGTTCATAGTGGTGTGCTGCAGAAGCTGTCTGTTTGATTGGTTGACTATGATACATAGTTTATAGTGGTGCTGCAGATACTGCCTGTGTGATTGGCTGACTATGATACATAGTTTATAGTGGTGTGCTGCAGATGCTGCCTGTGTGATTGGCTGACTATGATACATAGTTTATAGTGGTGTGCTGCAGATGCTGTCTGTGTGATTGGCTGACTATGATACATAGTTTATAGTGGTGTGCTGCATATGCTGCCTGCGTGATTGGCTGACTATGATACATAGTTTATACTGGTGTGCTGCAGATGCTGCCTGTGTGATTGGCTGACTTTGATACATAGTTTATAGTGGTGTGCTGCAGATGCTGCCTGTGTGATTGGCTGACTATGATACATAGTTTATAGTGGTGTGCTGCTGATGCTGACAGTGTGATTGGCTGACTATGATACATAGTTTATAGTGGTGAGCTGCATATGCTGCCTCTGTGATTGGCTGTCTATGATACATAGTTTATAGTGGTGTGCTGCAGATGCTGCCTGTGTGATTGGCTGACTATGATACATAGTTTATAGTGGTGCTGCAGATACTGCCTGTGTGATTGGCTGACTATGATACATAGTTTATAGTGGTGTGCTGCAGATGCTGCCTGTGTGATTGGCTGATTATGATACATAGTTTACAGTGGTGTGTTGCAGATGCTGCCTGTGTGATTGGCTGACTATGGCACATAGTTTTTAGTGGTGTGCTGCAGAAGCTGCCTGTGTGATTGGCTGACTATGATACATAGTTTATAGTGGTGTGCTGCAGATGCCTGTGTGATTGGCTGACTATGGTACATAGTTTTTAGTGGTGTGCTGCAGATGCTGTCTGTGTGATTGGCTGACTATGATACATAGTTTATAGTGGTGTGCTGCAGATGCTGCCTGTGTCATTGGCTGACTATGATACATAGTTTATAGTGGTGTGCTGCAGATGCTGCCTGTGTGATTGGCTGATTATGATACATAGTTTACAGTGGTGTGTTGCAGATGCTGCCTGTGTGATTGGCTGACTATGATACATAGTTTATAGTGGTGTGCTGCAGATGCCTGTGTGATTGGCTGACTATGATACATAGTTTATAGTTGTGTGCTGCAGATGCTGCCTGTGTGATTGGCTGACTATGATACATAGCTGATAGTGGTGTGCTGCAGTTGCTGCCTGTGTGATTGGCTGACTATGATACGTAGTTTATAGTGGTGTGCTGCAGATGCTGCCTGTGTGATTGACTGACTATGATACATAGTTTATAGTGGTGTGCTGCTGATGCTGCCTGTGTCATTGGCTGACTATGATACATAGTTTATAGTTGTGAGGTGCAGATGTTGCCTGTGTGATTGGCTGACTATGATACATACATTATAGTGGTGTGCTGCAGATGCTGCCTGTGTGATTGGCTGACTATGATACATAGTTTATAGTGGTGTGCTGCAGATACTGCCTGTGTGATCGGCTGACTATGATACATAGTTTATAGTGGTGTGCTGCAGATGCTGCCTGTGTGATTGGCTGACTATGATACATAGTTTATACTGTTGTGCTGCAGATGCTGCCTGTGTGATTGGCTGACTATGATACATAGTTTATAGTGGTGTGCTGTAGATGCTGCCTGTGTGATTGGCTGACTATGATACATAGTTTATAGTTGTGTGCTGCAGATGCTGACTGTGTGATTGGCTGACTATGATACATAGTTTATAGTGGTGTGCTGCAGCTGTTGCATGTGTGATTGGCTGACTATGATACATAGTTTATAGTGGTGTGCTGCAGATGTTGCCTGTGTGATTGGCTGACTATGATACATAGTTTATAGTGGTGTGCTGCAGATGCTGCCTGTGTGATTGGCTGACTATGATACATAGTTTATAGTGGTGTGCTGCAGATGCTGCCTGTGTAATTGGCTGACTATGATACATAGTTTATACTGTTGTGCTGCTGATGCTGACAGTGTGATTGGCTGACTATGATACATAGTTTATAGTGGTGAGCTGCATATGCTGCTTGTGTTATTGGCTGACTATGATACATAGTTTATAGTGGTGTGCTGCAGATGCTGCCTGTGTGATTGGCTGACTATGATACATAGTTTATAGTGGTGTGCTGCAGATGCTGTCTGTGTGATTGGCTGACTATGATACATAGTTTATAGTGGTGTGCTGCATATGCTGCCTGCGTGATTGGCTGACTATGATACATAGTTTATACTGGTGTGCTGCAGATGCTGCCTGTGTGATTGGCTGACTTTGATACATAGTTTATAGTGGTGTGCTGCAGATGCTGCCTGTGTGATTGGCTGACTATGATACATAGTTTATAGTGGTGTGCTGCTGATGCTGACAGTGTGATTGGCTGACTATGATACATAGTTTATAGTGGTGAGCTGCATATGCTGCCTCTGTGATTGGCTGTCTATGATACATAGTTTATAGTGGTGTGCTGCAGATGCTGCCTGTGTGATTGGCTGACTATGATACATAGTTTATAGTGGTGTGCTGCATATGCTGCCTGTATGATTGGCTGACTATGATACATAGTTTATAGTGGTGTGCTGCAGATGCTGCCTGTGTGATTGGCTGACTATGATACATAGTTTATAGTGGTGTGCTGCAGATGCATGTGTGATTGGCTGACTATGATACATAGTTTTAGTGGTGTGCTGCAGATGCTGCCTGTGTGATTGACTGACTATGATACATAGTTCATAGTGTTGTGCTGAAGATGCTGCCTGTGTGATTGGCTGACTATGATACATAGTTTATGGTGTTGTGCTGCAGATGCTGCCTGTTTGATTGGCTGACTATGATACATAGTTTATAGTGGTGTGCTACAGATGCCTGTGTGATTGGCTGACTATGTTAAATAGTTTATACTGGTGTGCTGCAGATGCTGCCTGTGTGATTGGCTGACTATGATACATAGTTTTTAGTGGTGTGCTGCAGATGTTGCCTGTGTGATTGGCTGACTATGATACATAGTTTATAGTGGTGTGCTGCAGATGCTGCCTGTGTGATTGGCTGACTATGATACATAGTTTATAGTGGTGTGCTGCAGATGCTGCTGTGTGATTGGCTGACTTTGAGACTTTCCACCTGCCAGCTATTTTACTTACATTTGAGTGGCTGTGTTTTGTTATTTCCCTATTCTTTTCCCCCTTCCCATCTCCTCCCCTTTTAAGCCTTTCAGTATTTTGAACTTTCCTGATTTTGGACTTAGTATTTTGAATTTCAAGATTATGAGCTTTCGAGATTTTGAAGTGGACCTATATATAGTTACAGTCTGAAGCATTGAACAGTCATATAAGCAAACAGTTGATCAGGTTGTAAATAACAGTCAACACTTATATGAGTGAACATTGTTTTCAATGGAGTTTTTGCAACCAGTGTTTTATATGGTGTGATGGTGTAGCAGGGTAAGGGAATGCAATCACAGAGCTGCTACATATAATTAGCAATGGTGTGGGTGTTAGGGGGTGCTGTGGATTTGATTTAAAATGTTTCTTTTTTTTGATGGGTGGTATTTTGAATGTACAATGTTTGATGATGATATATACATATATATATATATATATATATATATATATATGTATATATATAGGTTTACTATCATATAGTCGACGTTTACATACCTGCCAGGCCTTCGATCGTCTGTAATAATGTCAAAATACAATAATTCTGCATGCACACAATATCGGATAATTAAAACCGCCATGGACCTTCTTTCGAACTACTGAACGGCGCATATATGAATGCGACATCCACTGATGGCGAGGACAATGATGTTGCGACGAAGATGTGTTAGTCGCAGGCAATAATTCATAGAAAAAGTGTGGAAGTATAAGACGACATGATTAAACAGCTACCGACAGTGCAGAGTGTCATTTAAACTGATTATATTGCTGCACAGGTGGATGTATTTACAGAAAAGTATCCATAATTTGGAATACTAATGATTTTACGTTGCTAGTGTGGACTGGTGAGTAACCATGTTATGTGAGTAGGTAGTGTAATAGTGTAATATAACTAACATTATATGTTTGAAATGTATAACATATAAGGTCAGTACAGTTAATTTTGGACAATATTATCTGAATAAATATCGCTGTAAGTATTACCTGATAATTGAAACATGACATATAGAAGTACTAAAATATTAGATATCACAAAAATAGAAAAGCATCTTGCTGTAATGGTTTTACCAATTCTACTTATATTGTAATAATTTTCTGAGTTGTTGTGTATTGTAGTCAGTATTTGACATTGTCAGTACATACATGTGAATATATGACAAAGTGCTGTAATACCAGTTTGGATTGTCATGTGTAAGGTTAATTGCATAGTATGAAGACACTTCTTTTGGGTATAAGCATTATGCCATTTGTTGAATGAATCATTGATATAGTAGTCATTTATACTTATTATGTTTTAAAATGCACAATTGAAAAGAATACAGCTTGATGTTGTGTACCTGTGTAGTTATACATTATAGCTGAATAGCATAGTATGTAGTGAATAACGGCAGGCTTTAGTTTGTAGGATAAATGTATTGGCTTAGGTGTCTATTTGTATATTTGTATCAATATTATTTGAAAGGTTAAATGTGTAGTCAGTGCGTTTTACCAGTGTGTCTACATTTAAGAGATGTCTCTGATTGCCACTGCAATGTAATACCTTTGTCATGGTTTGTATTCGTGTAACTGTTTGTAAATAGACGTGCTACAGGCCTGTATTAAATAGCAGTAATACCATTCATTGTTAGTAATATAGTTACTGTTGTTGATTTGTAGGTGAGCTCAGGTACTATGTCAGACCGACCGACCGTGAGTTATCCTGGTGTTATTGGCTCATTATATGGCACTGTTACATCCCAAAAAGGTCGACCAATTCTTTGTATTGATGGTTATCAGTACTACCTTGAAAAGAGTAACCCTGAGAAGAATTACTGGTGTTGCACTCAGAAGGCAAGGCAGAGGTATAAGGACCGTTGTATAACTGAGAAGTGTGCTGGTGAGGAGAGGCTACTCAAAAGCATTGGTCATTTTCATGCACCAGATGTGGTCAGGGTAGAGCAGAGTAGGGTACGTGCAGCAATTAAAAGGCTTGCTGAACAGACTCTTGAGGATCCCTGCAGAATTGTGTCTGAGGTGCTGGCAACCACGTCCACTGACGTCGTGACCACCATGACTAATACTGATGTGCTGAAGCAGAGTGTGCGTAGGGTAAGGCACAGGAACAGCACGAATCCCAGAGTAGACTTAGCAAGTCTGAAAGATTTAAGGCCGGATATGATTCCATTGAAGCAGGGACACTTCATCATTACACACAGTGCACTCCAGAGCCATAAATATGATGTTGTCAGTCTCACTACAGAGGGTAATCGAGGCCTGATCTGCAGTTCAGAATACATCCTTGTTAATGGTACATTTCCTATTAGCTCCAG